>NC_052313.1:54147553-54249181 GCF_016432855.1 Salvelinus namaycush
TGTTATCTATCTGACATAGTTGTTGTTATCTATCTGACATAGTTGTTGTTATTTATCTCATAGTTGTTGTTATCTATCTGACATAGTTGTTGTTATTTATCTCATAGTTGTTGTTATCTATCTGACATAGTTGTTGTTATTTATCTCATAGTTGTTGTTATCTATCTGACATAGTTGTTATTTATCTCATAGTTGTTATTATCTATCTGACATAGTTGTTGTTATTTATCTCATAGTTGTTGTTATCTATCTGACATAGTTGTTGTTATCTATCTGACATAGTTGTTATCTATCTGACATAGTTGTTGTTATCTATCTGACATAGTTGTTATTATCTATCTGACATAGTTGTTGTTATCTATCTGACAGAGTTGTTGTTATCTATCTGACATAGTTATTGTTGTCTATCTGACATAGTTGTTGTTATCTATCTGACAGAGTTGTTGTTATCCTCTCATAGAAGTGATGTCATCACTCCTCTCAGGCTAGCGTGTGTGTAAGCTCTGAGGCTCTCAGGCCTAGGAATGAGTTGCTCAACCACATTCCTCACATACAACCCTGAGCTGAGTGGTCAGCCCCTCCCCAACCTCCCAACCCCAAGCCACATCATGAGTCGCCGGGCGGAAAACAGCCAGCGCCTCAGACACAACAGAGGACATGTGTGTCAGAAAACAGAACAATTAACTGACCCACTTATATTAAGACTTTCTAGAGCATTCATATAGTCTTCATAAGAACTACATTGTTGATTCACAAATAGTTTATAAGACATACCACAGTTTACAAGACATACTTTAATACAATGATTTATAAGACATACTTTACTACCATAAAGACGTAACACTTAAAGGGGGACAAAAGGTCCTTATAAGCTGAATGAAGGACAGTGGAGAAGATGTGTAGATTAAGTAGACTTTATTGAATGAGATTGAAGCTGTCTGGTCAACAGTGTTTGAGGTAAATGCTGTGGTTAAACTGCATCTCTGGAGTTAAATAATAAATAGTTCATTAGGCATTAGTTTGTAATGGACGGTAAGTGTTATTGCAAAAAGCCCCAGTTATGGTACAAGTTATTATAACAAGGTAACCTAAAGGAGAAATACAACTAAAGTGTGTGTGTTTAGTGTTCACCAACATGCACTTTCCAAGATATTGTGTGTGTGTGTGTGTGTGTGTGTGTGTGTGTGTGTGTGTGTGTGTGTGTGTCTGTGTGTGTCTGTGTGTGTGTGTGTGTGTGTGTGTGTGTGTGTGTGTGTGTGTGTGTGTGTGTGTGTGTGTGTGTGTGTGTGTGTGTGTGATTACCAGATCTCTTAGAGTAACAGTCAGTACGTGATGATAATAAATAGACAAAGCCATTGTTGCCTGTCGCCTATGACTTAAACTCAGTGAAACAACGTCTCATTGACAGACAGGGAGCTGGGCTGTGAAACAACCGTCTCATTGACAGACAGAAAAATGTAACACAGGAACACAATGACATAGAACAAGCATAGAAAGAAAATAACATAGAAAAGCACAAACGCTATGAACAATAAATACACTGAAAGAAGTGGAAAAAACAACACTAAACATGAACAATTGTAACGAATCCTTCTACAAGTTTTGCAGGCGTAAGAAAGAGAAAGCTGTGGTAAGTTGACAGCCAGTATGTTTGCATGAAGGGCTGTGTGTGTGTGTGTGTGTGTGTGTGTGTGTGTGTGTGTGTGTGTGTGTGTGTGTGTGTGTGTGTGTGTGTGTGTGTGTGTGTGTGTGTGTGTGTGTGTGTGTGTGGTGTGTGTGTGTGTAAGTGCTAATGAGTGGAGATAAAGTTGTGTGTTTAGCAGTTTACACAACATTGATAAGAAAACTAAACACACCTTGGTTATCTTATCTTAAACACACACAGACATACACACAAGCGCTTTCAGTTACACTTGCACAATCATTTACTGCATTGTAATCACACCATGACTTAACACAGAGACAGGCAGAGTTGATAAACTACGTATAAAACTATTATAAACCAAATACAGTCTTCGAAGGATAGATGGCACATAATCACAACCCAGTACATTTACGTCATTTAGCCGACGCTCTTATCCAGAGCGACTTACAGGAGCAATTAGGGTTAAGTGCCTTGCTCAAGGGCACATCAACAGATTTCTTTTCACCTAGTCGGCTCGAGGATTTGAACCACCAACCTTTCGGTTACTGGCCCAACACTCTTAACCGCTAGGCTACCTGCGTCCCTAAAGTTCCAGTTTCTCTCACTGGCGCTGTTAGTAGTACCCTCTAGTCCAAACCTACTGGGTATAACACACATTGTATCATTGCATTAAACACAATGATTGTAACGGCTGTCATATTCTTCCTCCTCCTCGGACGAGGAGAGGCGAGAAGGATCTGACCAATATGCGGAGTGGTTAGTGCTCATGATGATTTATTAAAACGAACACTGAACACTGAAATACAAAACAAATAAACGAAGTGCAGAAACCTATACAGTACCGTGTGGTGAAAACACTAACACGGAAACAAACACCCACAAAACACACGTGAAACCCCGGCTGCCTTAGTATGATTCTCAATCAGGGACAACGATTGACAGCTGCCTCTGATTGAGAATCATACCAGGCCGAACACAAAATCCCAACATAGAAAATCACACATAGACAAACCCACCCAACTCACGCCATGACCAACTAAATAAATACAAGACAAAGGAAAACAGGTCAGGAACATGACAATGATTAAGAAACACTGTGTCCTCTATCCACAGAGTCAAGGCCAAGCAAGGCCAATAGGTGCTTTACAATGGCACTGAAAAACACAATGGTATGGGGGATCCACACCATTCACACAACAGAATCCAAACGTTGTCTCAACGCCGGCCTTCGACCGTGACTGGGCAGTGGTGGTGGTGGTGGTGCAGGCAGTGGCAGAAACTCCAGAGTGACATCATCATTCAGCGACTTCACAGAGAGAGCGTGCACTGTGTAGAGGTGGCAGTGACAGAAACTCCGGGATGACATCGTCATTCAGTGTGTGTTGTTAGTGAGAGAGAAGAATAGAATAGACAGGGAGATGGAGAAACTATTCACTCTCACACACAAAAGAGCAGACAGGAATAAGCACCATACTTTGTCTCACACACACACCAATACACATACACACCAATACACACATTCACCAATACACACACACACACAGTGCTATTTGTCCTGTGCATCCAGAGGTCTTTGTTCCAGCTCTGAACATTACTCTTCTTCTTAGGTCATGGTGATCGATGTGTATCTGAAGCCTGATCAGACTGTCCCAAGTCCTGTGCCATGGTCAGTCCAGTGGATGTACTGCCTGTCACTCAGAGGTAGCCATTCCCTCTGCTGCTGGATGCAAGGTCACTGACCTCTCCATGGTTTTCTCTGCTTGCCCAGTGTGGTCTGAGAACCTCTCCTCTCTCCTCCCCAGTGTGGGGTGATGGGGGGGTAGAGGATGATCCCCAGTGTGGGGTGATGGGGGGGTAAAGGATGATCCCCAGTGAGGGGTGATGGGGGGTTAGAGGATGATCCCCAGTGTCTTTCCCAGTGTCTGTATGTGTCCTCTCCAGGCATCAAACTATGAGAGAGTCTCTGCTAAGAAGAGTGCTCTGTTAAAAGAAAACAGCAAGAGAGCTTCACGTTAGTCACGTGTGTGCAGAGTGATGGAAGCTGTGCTTTGTGTTCATTTAGCCCCATGTAACAGTGAAAAGACCCTGCTCGTCTCAGCCAAGCTCTGTTAGGTAGTTGGCTGAGGGACAGCAAGCCAAGCTCTGTCAGTTAGTTGGCTGAGGGACAGCAAGCCAAGCTCTGTTAGTTAGTTGGCTGAGGGACAGCAAGCCAAGCTCTGTCAGTTAGTTGGCTGAGGGGCAGCAAGCCAAGCTCTGTCAGTTAGTTGGCTGAGGGACAGCAAGCCAAGCTCTGTCAGTTAGTTGGCTGAGGGACAGCAAGCCAAGCTCTGTTAGTTGGCTGAGGGACAGCAAGCCAAGCTCTGTTAGTTGGCTGAGGGACAGCAAGCCAAGCTCTGTTAGTTAGTTGGCTGAGGGGCAGCAAGCCAAGCTCTGTTAGTTAGTTGGCTGAGGGACAGCAAGCCAAGCTCTGTTAGTTAGTTGGCTGAGGGGCAGCAAGCCAAGCTCTGTTAGTTAGTTGGCTGAGGGACAGCAAGCCAAGCTCTGTTAGTTAGTTGGCTGAGGGACAGCAAGCCAAGCTCTGTTAGTTAGTTGGCTGAGGAACAGCAAGCCAAGCTCTGTTAGTTAGTTGGCTGAGGGACAGCAAGCCAAGCTCTGTTAGTTAGTTGGCTGAGGGGCAGCAAGCCAAGCTCTGTTAGTTAGTTGGCTGAGGGACAGCAAGCCAAGCTCTGTTAGTTAGTTGGCTGAGGGACAGCAAGCCAAGCTCTGTTAGTTAGTTGGCTGAGGGACAGCAAGCAGGCAGAATAAGAAGGATAAGTGAGGTCAGGTTCTGGGGTCACACAGGTTACAAAGAGATTTCACCTGGCTCTGCCATTTCAACTGAGGTAAAAAAAATCTGTTAGTAGGCTGAACACAACGCTGGCATTAGCCAAGTAGTGGTAGTGGTAGTAGTATTAGTAGTGGTAGTAGTAGTGGTAGGAGTAGTAGTAGTAGTGGTAGTAGTGGTAGTCAAGATGTTAAGTTGAACAAATGTGATATCTAATCACCTGTGCCTTTTAATTGTAACTGATTACAGACAAATGGAGTTAGAGCCATAAAAGTCCATATCAACACAGTTGTAAACCATTAGATTAGAAAAACAAACAGGGAATAAGATGTTGTTGGCAGAATGGAACGATAGAAAAGGTAAGTGGTTCAGGTTCAGATCTTGACGGTAGTTTTCCAGCTTTTCCTATTATGGTTTGATTCTGCGTATCTCTCTGGCTAAGAGGCACAGGTGCAATAACTTCTAAAACTGATTCCTTTCTCACCTGAGTCACAGTATATCTGTTAAGGTGAGCCTCCATACCTGAGAAAGATGGGCATTAGCTTATCGCTTGTCTTACCTTAAAGGGATACTTTGGGATTTTGGCAATGAAGCCCTTTATCTACTTCCCCAGTCAGATTAACTCATGGATACCAATTTTATGTCTCTGCATTCAGTCGTTTTGCAAACCAATGCTAACTAGCATTACTGTACTACTACAGTTACCATAGACGTCCAGTCATTGCGCTAACGCTAGTTAACAATTGCGCTAACACTAGTTAGCATCTTCCTTCAAACTGCACGCAGAGACATAAAAATGGTATCCACAAGTTAATCTTACTCTGGGGAAGTAGATAAAAGGGCTTCATTGACAAAACCCTGAAGTATCCCTTTAAGCAGTCTTAGCTAAAGTACTGTATGAGCATAGGGATATCTTTGCCCTAAATAAGTAGTCTCAACTATAGTACAGTATCTCTTCAGTATATTTCTACTGTGGATGAAGTGAACCCATACTGGGTGTACCCTAAATGTAGCTCACCACTTTCCGGGGCTTATCCCGCTCCTCTCCGCTCTCCTGCTGTAGGGTATGGGCGTGGCTATGGGTGGAGCCTCCGTTGGAGGGGCGGGAAGAATGGGTGGAGCCTCCATTGGAGGGGCGAGGGGAGGGGGAGGGGCGCTCAGCGGCTCTGAACCGCTCTAACGCAGTCTGGCAGGACGGGGGTAGAGAGTCTTCTCCCCGTGAGTCTAATACCAACTCCACCTCCCTGTTGCTAGGCCAACGGCTATGGTGACGCTCGCCGCCACTGCCGCTGCTCTTCTTAGAGCCCTTAGAACCCTTAGAAGGGGTGTCTGAGGGCGTGTCCTCTTCGCTGCGCCCCCCTCCCCTGCCCCTATCACCCCCACTGTCACTGGCCCCACCCCGTCTGGTCTTGCGCTCCAAAAGAGTGCTCAGGAGTTCGTCATCGTAGTCCCGCCCCCGGGGGCTCTGGCGAGGAGGGGGAGGAGGGGCGGGGGGTTTAGGGGGGCGCTGCTCCAGCTCGTTGTCCCACGTGCCCCGTCTCTTCTTGGGCGAGAGTGGCGGACTGCGTTGTCGGTCTCCCTGACGATCTCCATGACAATCCTCTTGGCGATCTCGTTCTCGCCAAGTCTCTGCGCGGTCATCGCGATCCCTGTTGTCACGGTAACCACGTTTCGTCGTCTTGTCCCGGTAAGAAGGCGGATAGTATTCCCGATCTCGATCCCTATCCCGGTCACCTTCTCGTTCACGCAGCTCCAGTCTCTCGTACTCCTGGTCGGTGTCTCTGATGTCCCTGACAGTGAGCTCCTCCCTGGGGCCTCTCTGTCTGTAGCACTGGGCAAACTCCTCCAGCTCATCCAGAGAGCCTGACTTCCCACCCAGGAGGAAGGCCTTACGCTGCAGGTGCTCCGAACGAGGGTTCCACCTGGACATAACATCACATTAGGAACTTAGAACACACACACACACACACACACACACACACACACACACACACACACACACACACACACACACACACACACACACACACACACACACACACACACACACACAACCCCTATGAAGACACACACACAACCCCTATGAAGACACACACACAACCCCCACTCCCCTCCACACACACACAACCCCTATGAAGACACACACAGAACCCCTATGAAGACACACACACAACCCCTATGAAGACACACACACAACCCCTATGAAGACACACACACAACCCCTATGAAGGCACACACACACACACACACACACACACACACACACACACACACACACACACACACACACACACACACACACACACACAACCCCTATGAAGACACACACACACACACACACACACACACACACACACACACACACACACACACACACACACACACACACACACACACACACACACACACAACCCCTATGAAGACACACACACACACACACACACACACACACACACACACACACACACACACACACACACACACACACACACACACAACCCCTATGAAGACACACACACAACCCCTATGAAGACACACACACACAACCCCTATGAAGACACACACACACAACCCCTATGAAGACACACACACACAACCCCTATGAAGACACACACACACAACCCCTATGAAGACACACACACACAACCCCTATGAAGACACACACACACAACCCCTATGAAGACACACACACACACACACACACACACACACACACACACACACACACACACACAACCCCTATGAAGACACACACACAACCCCTATGAAGACACACACACACACAACCCCTATGAAGACACACACACACAACCCCTATGAAGACACACACACAACCCCTATGAAGACACACACACAACCCCCACTCCCCGCCACACACACACAACCCCTATGAAGACACACACACAACCCCTATGAAGACACACACACAACCCCTATGAAGACACACACACAACCCCTATGAAGACACACACACAACCCCTATGAAGACACACACACACAACCCCTATGAAGACACACACACACAACCCCTATGAAGACACACACACAACCCCTATGAAGACACACACACAACCCCTATGAAGACACACACACACAACCCCTATGAAGACACACACACACAACCCCTATGAAGACACACACACACACAACCCCTATGAAGACACACACACAACCCCTATGAAGACACACACACAACCCCTATGAAGACACACACACAACCCCTATGAAGACACACACACAACCCCTATGAAGACACACACACAACCCCTATGAAGACACACACACACAACACCTATGAAGACACACACACAACCCCTATGAAGACACACACACAGCCCCTATGAAGACACACACACAACCCCTATGAAGACACACACACAACCCCTATGAAGACACACACACACAACCCCTATGAAGACACACACACACAACCCCTATGAAGACACACACACACAACCCCTATGAAGACACACACACACACACACACACACACACACACACACACACACACACACACACACACACACACACACACACACACACACACACACAACCCCTATGAAGACACACACACAACCCCTATGAAGACACACACACACACAACCCCTATGAAGACACACACACACAACCCCTATGAAGACACACACACAACCCCTATGAAGACACACACACAACCCCCACTCCCCTCCACACACACACAACCCCTATGAAGACACACACACAACCCCTATGAAGACACACACACAACCCCTATGAAGACACACACACAACCCCTATGAAGACACACACACAACCCCTATGAAGACACACACACACAACCCCTATGAAGACACACACACACAACCCCTATGAAGACACACACACAACCCCTATGAAGACACACACACAACCCCTATGAAGACACACACACACAACCCCTATGAAGACACACACACACAACCCCTATGAAGACACACACACACAACCCCTATGAAGACACACACACACAACCCCTATGAAGACACACACACAACCCCTATGAAGACACACACACAACCCCTATGAAGACACACACACAACCCCTATGAAGACACACACACAACCCCTATGAAGACACACACACACAACACCTATGAAGACACACACACAACCCCTATGAAGACACACACACAGCCCCTATGAAGACACACACACAACCCCTATGAAGACACACACACAACCCCTATGAAGACACACACACACAACCCCTATGAAGACACACACACACAACCCCTATGAAGACACACACACACAACCCCTATGAAGACACACACACACAACCCCTATGAAGACACACACACACAACCCCTATGAAGACACACACACACACACACACACACACACACACACACACACACACACACACACACACACACACACACACACACACACACACACAACCCCTATGAAGACACACACACACACACACACACACACACACACACACACACACACACACACACACACACACACACACACACACTACCCCTATGAAGACACACACACAACCCCTATGAAGACACACACACAACCCCTATGAAGACACACACACAACCCCTATGAAGACACACACACAACCCCCACTCCCCTCCACACACACACAACCCCTATGAAGACACACACACACAACCCCTATGAAGACACACACACAACCCCTATGAAGACACACACACACAACCCCCACTCCCCTCCACACACACACAACCCCTATGAAGACACACACACAACCCCTATGAAGACACACACACACAACACCTATGAAGACACACACACAACACCTATGAAGACACACACACACAACCCCTATGAAGACACACACACAACCCCTATGAAGACACACACACAACCCCTATGAAGACACACACACAACCCCTATGAAGACACACACACACAACCCCTATGAAGACACACACACAACCCCTATGAAGACACACACACACACACACACACACACACACAACCCCTATGAAGACACTCCCCTCCACACAGTGTAAAGGCGTTACTGGCGACCTGCTGTTATTATTATGATGATGGTCCTCCTCAATGCTGCGGTTGCGGCGGTGCTGGTAGCGTGTGGAGCGACGGGTCTGAGAGGAGGACGGGGGATGATGGAGGTCAGGGATGTCTTCAAGGTCACGGTCGTGGTCAGGGATGGCTGGCAGGGCCTTCTTCTGTATCTGGCGGTAGGACTGACGGAAACTCCCTGTATCCATCTCATGAAGAGAACTGAGCTCTGAGATACTGCAGGCTGAGGGGGAGGAGAGGGAAGGAGGAGGAGGAGGAGAGAGGAGGGGTGGAGACATGAGTATGTTTTTGTATTTATGATACTATGAATCACAGTGTTAGTATCACAGTGACTAGGCCTAAGATAAGATGCCAGTTGAATGAAGCATCCAGTGGACATGCACAGAACATAGAGAGAGAGAGAGAGGAAGTCCTAGATGAAAAACCTCTAAAACAGACACATTACAATAGGTCTTCTTTTACAGACTGTCTTTGACACACAAGGACAACACATCCAATCGGAGAAAGAAAACAATCTGCCAGCAGTTGATGAGGATTGGAGGAATTCAAGGAATGAATCATTAGATGAGGATCAACAAGGTGGTGATGTACGGATAGTGTGAGACTGGCTCACAAAACGAGGAAGAATCAGCTGGGTTGTCTTTATGAAGTAGGATGAATCAGGTGTGTTGTCTTTATGAAGTAGGATGAATCAGGTGTGTTGTCTTTATGAAGTAGGATGAATCAGGTGTGTTGTCTTTATGAAGTAGGATGAATCAGGTGTGTTGTCTTTATGAAGTAGAATGAATCAGGTGTGTTGTCTTTATGACCTAGGATGAATCAGGTGTGTTGTCTTTGTGAAGTAGGATGAATCAGGTGTGTTGTCTTTATGAAGTAGGATGAATCAGGTGTGTTGTCTTTATGAAGTAGAATGAATCAGGTGTGTTGTCTTTATGAAGTAGGATGAATCAGGTGCGTTGTCTTTATGAAGTAGGATGAATCAGGTGTGTTGTCTTTATGAAGTAGAATGAATCAGGTGTGTTGTCTTTATGAAGTAGGATGAATCAGGTGTGTTGTCTTTATGAAGTAGGATGAATCAGGTGTGTTGTCTTTATGAAGTAGAATGAATCAGGTGTGTTGTCTTTATGAAGTAGGATGAATCAGGTGTGTTGTCTTTATGAAGTAGGATGAATCAGCTGGGTTGTCTTTGTGAAGTAGGATGAATCAGCTGGGTTGTCTTTGTGAAGTAGGATGAATCAGGTGTGTTATCTTTATGAAGTAGGATGAATCAGGTGTGTTGTCTTTGTGAAGTAGGATGAATCAGCTGGGTTGTCTTTGTGAAGTAGGATGAATCAGGTGTGTTGTCTTTATGAAGTAGGATGAATCAGGTGTGTTGTCTTTATGAAGTAGGATGAATCAGGTGTGTTGTCTTTATGAAGTAGGATGAATCAGGTGTGTTGTCTTTATGAAGTAGGATGAATCAGGTGTGTTGTCTTTATGAAGTAGGATGAATCAGGTGGGTTGTCTTTATGAAGTAGGATGAATCAGCTGGGTTGTCTTTATGAAGTAGGATGAATCAGCTGGGTTGTCTTTATGAAGTAGGATGAATCAGCTGGGTTGTCTTTGTGAAGTAGGATGAATCAGCTGGGTTGTCTTTATGAAGTAGGATGAATCAGGTGTGTTGTCTTTATGAAGTAGGATGAATCAGGTGTGTTGTCTTTATGAAGTAGGATGAATCAGGTGTGTTGTCTTTATGAAGTAGAATGAATCAGGTGTGTTGTCTTTATGAAGTAGGATGAATCAGCTGGGTTGTCTTTGTGAAGTAGGATGAATCAGGTGTGTTGTCTTTATGAAGTAGGATGAATCAGGTGTGTTATCTTTATGAAGTAGGATGAATCAGGTGTGTTGTCTTTATGAAGTAGGATGAATCAGGTGTGTTGTCTTTGTGAAGTAGGATGAATCAGCTGGGTTGTCTTTGTGAAGTAGGATGAATCAGCTGGGTTGTCTTTGTGAAGTAGGATGAATCAGCTGGGTTGTCTTTATGAAGTAGGATGAATCAGGTGTGTTGTCTTTATGAAGTAGGATGAATCAGGTGTGTTGTCTTTATGAAGTAGGATGAATCAGGTGTGTTGTCTTTATGAAGTAGGATGAATCAGGTGTGTTGTCTTTATGAAGTAGCATGAATCAGGTGTGTTATCTTTATGAAGTAGGATGAATCAGGTGTGTTGTCTTTATGAAGTAGGATGAATCAGGTGTGTTGTCTTTGTGAAGTAGGATGAATCAGGTGTGTTGTCTTTGTGAAGTAGGATGAATCAGCTGGGTTGTCTTTATGAAGTAGGATGAATCAGCTGGGTTGTCTTTGTGAAGTAGGATGAATCAGCTGGGTTGTCTTTGTGAAGTAGGATGAATCAGGTGGGTTGTCTTTGTGAAGTAGGATGAATCAGGTGTGTTGTCTTTATGAAGTAGGATGAATCAGCTGTGTTGTCTTTATGAAGTAGGATGAATCAGCTGTGTTGTCTTTATGAAGTAGGATGAATCAGGTGTGTTGTCTTTATGAAGTAGGATGAATCAGCTGGGTTGTCTTTATGATTTCAAATCAAACACATTTTTATTGGTCACACATTTAGCAAATGTTATTGCAGGTGTAGCGAAATGCTTGTGCAGCTGCAGGAGAAGAGAGAAGAGGAGCACTGTTGAAGCTTCATGCAGATTACAGCTAGAGTATATAAAGCATGTTGACTCTGTCCTACACAGGGGTTGTCTGTCTGTAGGGCTTACAGCCATGAGGCAGGTTGATTTCAGAGTGGATTTGATTTCACAGAGGATGTCAGAGTGTAGTAGATTATAAGTCCTGCTGAGTCTACACAGGGTAGGGTAACTATCTGTCTGTCTGTAGGGCTTACAGTCATGACACATGCAGAAGTGGATTTCAGACAGAGTAGAGTATAGGGTGTATAGAGTCTACTGTCTGTCTGTCTGTCGGGCTTACAGTCGTGGCTCTGGGGCTTGGCCGGGTGGAAATGAGCCAGCTGCTTCTCTACGTGCTGCAACACCTTCAGAGAGTCCTGATCCAGAGAGGACTGATCCAGAGTGGACTGCAGCCGGTACACAGGCCGCACTGAGACGTATATGAGACAACAAACACTTGTCAGGCAGGAGAGGAGAGACAGGCCTCACTACTACACACTGTTGAGCTCTATGAGCTTTCCACACACGTTCAGCAAGGTGAAGAAATGGCTGTTCAACTATATCAGTATGTTTCTTATATTGCTGCCTTTAAATTAAGAAATGATGTTAAAAATCCAAATGCAGTTTGTTAGATAACGTTTAAAACATCAGAACATCAATAGACAACACCAGACCAGACCCAGTACCCACCTCCAGCTGCGCTGTTCTCTGACACAGAGGGGGGAGCGGACATCATCCCAGTGTCCACCAGGGAGGGGGGAGCGATGGGGACCATGGCCGGGACCCCAGGTACGTAGTAGGGTGGATAGACAGCAATCTGGGGGGACGAAGCCCTGCTCCTCAACCCCTTTCCTGCCTCGTACACTACATGGAGAGAGAACAGAGAGATAGAAGAGACAGAAAGTACTGGAGGAGGAACATTCATCACTTCAGGTATTCCAGACTCCACAGGTAATACTGCAGGAGGAACATTCATCACTTCAGGTATTCCAGACTCCACAGGTAATACTGGAGGAGGAACATTCATCACTTCAGGTATTCCAGACTCCACAGGTAATACTGCAGGAGGAACATTCATCACTTCAGGTATTCCAGACTCCACAGGTAATACTGGAGGAGGAACATTCATCACTTCAGGTATTCCAGACTCCACAAGTAATACTGCAGGAGGATCATTCATCACTTCAGATATTCCAGACTCCACAGGTAATACTGCAGGAGGAACATTCATCACTTCAGGTATTCCAGACTCCACAGGTAATACTGCAGGAGGAACATTCATCACTTCAGGATTCCACACTCCACAGGTAATACTGCAGGAGGAACATTCATCACTTCAGGTATTCCAGACTCCACAGGTAATACTGGAGGAGGAACATTCATCACTTCAGGTATTCCAGACTCCACAGGTAATAATGCAGGAGGAACATTCATCACTTCAGGTATTCCAGACTCCACAGGTAATAATGCAGGAGGAACATTCATCACTTCAGGTATTCCAGACTCCACAGGTAATACTGGAGGAGGAACATTCATCACTTCAGGTATTCCACACTCCACAGGTAATACTGCAGGAGGAACATTCATCACTTCAGGTATTCCAGACTCCACAGGTAATACTGCAGGAGGAACATTCATCACTTCAGGTATTCCAGACTCCACAGGTAATACTGGAGGAGGAACATTCATCACTTCAGGTATTCCAGACTCCACAGGTAATACTGCAGGAGGAACATTCATCACTTCAGGTATTCCACACTCCACAGGTAATACTGCAGGAGGAACATTCATCACTTCAGGTATTCCAGACTCCACAGGTAATACTGCAGGAGGAACATTCATCACTTCAGGTATTCCAGACTCCACAGGTAATACTGGAGGAGGAACATTCATCACTTCAGGTATTCCAGACTCCACAGGTAATACTGCAGGAGGAACATTCATCACTTCAGGTATTCCACACTCCACAGGTAATACTGCAGGAGGAACATTCATCACTTCAGGTATTCCAGACTCCACAGGTAATACTGCAGGAGGAACATTCATCACTTCAGGTATTCCAGACTCCACAGGTGCTCTGGGAATTCTACAGTATTAGAAATGATATCCACTAAAAAGGTTGTAGTGGATTGGTAGAATGAGTGACATACAGTATGATATGCTACAATAACTGTAGTATGCTACAATATTAGTTTAGTACAACAGTTGATCTAACGTGGTATGATCTCTAGTGGAAGCAGCAGGACTTACAGTGTCGTGGGCAGCAGCAGGTCTCAGGACAGCACCAACAGGACACATAACAGCAGCAGGAGTGAGGACAGCACTGGCACCAACACACACCAAACAGCAAGATGAACAGGATAATACCCAGGGCTACCGAGCCCACAAAGGCCCATTCTGGAAGAGAGAGAGAGATGAAAGTTACATTTCTATGTGCAACATTCTAGAGTAGGAAGTGGTATTTGTTTTTGCTTGGAAGAGTATTCCCTCGCACCCTCCACACACACACACACACATATCCTCTCAACTTTTCAGGAAGTCTGGTCAGGGGACTAGGCTACAGGCAGGAACGGGAAAGAGTGTTTCCTGTTACAGTATGTCATGCAGAGAGTACATTGCTGATACTGACCTAATCGACTCCCATCATTATGACAGAATGATGACTACACACAGAGACATATTTATATTCTATATACTACACACAGAGATATATTTATATTCTATATACTGCACACAGAGATATATATTTATATTATCTCTAATACACACAGAGATATATTTATATTCTATATACTACACACAGAGACATATATTTATATTCTATATACTGCACACAGAGATATATATTTATATTATCTCTAATACACACAGAGACATATATTTATATTCTATATACTACACACAGAGACATATATTTATATTCTATATACTACACACAGGGACATATATTTATATTCTATATACTACACACAGAGACATATATTTATATTCTATATACTACACACAGAGACATATATTTATATCTATATACTACACACAGGGACATATATTTATATTCTATATACTACACACAGAGACATATATTTATATTATATATACTACACACAGAGACATATATTTATATTCTATATACTACACACAGAGACATATATTTATATTCTATATACTACACACAGAGACATATATTTATATTCTATATACTACACACAGAGATATATTTATATTATATATACTACACACAGAGACATATATTTATATTCTATATACTACACACAGATATATATTTATATTCTATATACTACACACAGGGACATATATTTATATTCTATATACTACACACAGAGACATATATTTATATTATATATACTACACACAGAGACATATATTTATATTCTATATACTACACACAGAGACATATATTTATATTCTATATACTACACACAGAGACATATATTTATATTATATATACTACACACAGAGACATATATTTATATTATATATACTACACACAGAGACATATATTTATATTCTATATACTACACACAGAGACATATATTTATATTATATATACTACACACAGAGACATATATTTATATTCTATATACTACACACAGAGATATATTTATATTATATATACTAAACACAGAGACATATATTTATATTCTATATACTACACACAGGGACATATATTTATATTCTATATACTACACACAGAGACATATATTTATATTCTATATACTACACACAGAGACATATATTTATATTCTATATACTACACACAGAGATATATTTATATTCTATATACTACACACAGGGACATATATTTATATTCTATATACTACACACAGAGACATATATTTATATTCTATATACTACACACAGAGACATATATTTATATTCTATATACTACACACAGAGACATATATTTATATTCTATATACTACACACAGGGACATATATTTATATTCTATATACTACACACAGAGACATATATTTATATTCTATATACTACACACAGAGATATATATTTATATTCTATATACTACACACAGAGACATATATTTATATTCTATATACTACACACAGAGACATATATTTATATTCTATATACTACACACAGGGACATATATTTATATGCTATATACTACACACAGGGACATATATTTATATTTTATATACTACACACAGAGACATATATTTGTATTCTATATACTACACACAGAGACATATATTTATATTCTATATACTACACACAGAGACATATATTTATATTCTATATACTACACACAGAGATATATTTATATTCTATATACTACACACAGGGACATATATTTATATTCTATATACTACACACAGAGACATATATTTATATTCTATATACTACACACAGAGACATATATTTATATTCTATATACTACACACAGGGACATATATTTATATTCTATATACTACACACAGAGATATATATTTATATTCTATATACTACACACAGAGACATATATTTATATTCTATATACTACACACAGAGATATATATTTATATTCTATATACTACACACAGAGACATATATTTATATTCTATATACTACACACAGAGACATATATTTATATTCTATATACTACACACAGGGACATATATTTATATTCTATATACTACACACAGGGACATATATTTATATTCTATATACTACACACAGAGACATATTTGTATTCTATATACTACACACAGAGACATATATTTATATTCTATATACTACACACAGAGACATATATTTATATTATATATACTACACACAGAGACATATATTTATATTCTATATACTACACACAGAGATATATATTTATATTCTATATACTACACACAGAGACATATATTTATATTCTATATACTACACACAGAGACATATATTTATATTCTATATACTACACACAGAGACATATATTTATATTCTATATACTACACACAGAGACATATATTTATATTCTATATACTACACACAGAGATATATATTTATATTATATATACTACACACAGAGACATATATTTATATTATATATACTACACACAGAGACATATATTTATATTCTATATACTACACACAGAGACATATATTTATATTCTATATACTACACACAGAGATATATATTTATATTCTATATACTACACACAGAGACATATATTTATATTCTATATACTACACACAGAGACATATATTTATATTCTATATACTACACACAGAGACATATATTTATATTCTATATACTACACACAGAGACATATATTTATATTCTATATACTACACACAGAGACATATATTTATATTCTATATACTACACACAGAGACATATATTTATATTCTATATACTACACACAGAGATATATATTTATATTCTATATACTACACACAGAGACATATATTTATATTCTATATACTACACACAGAGACATATATTTATATTCTATATACTACACACAGAGACATATATTTATATTCTATATACTACACACAGAGATATATATTTATATTCTATATACTACACACAGAGACATATATTTATATTCTATATACTACACACAGAGACATATATTTATATTCTATATACTACACACAGGGACATATATTTATATTCTATATACTACACACAGAGACATATATTTATATTCTATATACTACACACAGAGACATATATTTGTATTCTATATACTACACACAGAGACATATATTTATATTCTATATACTACACACAGAGACATATATTTATATTCTATATACTACACACAGAGACATATATTTATATTCTATATACTACACACAGAGATATATATTTATATTCTATATACTACACACAGAGACATATATTTATATTCTATATACTACACACAGAGACATATATTTATATTCTATATACTACACACAGAGATATATATTTATATTCTATATACTACACACAGAGACATATATTTATATTCTATATACTACACACAGAGATATATATTTATATTATATATACTACACACAGAGACATATATTTATATTCTATATACTACACACAGAGACATATATTTGTATTCTATATACTACACACAGAGACATATATTTATATTCTATATACTACACACAGAGACAAACAATGCATTCGGAATGTATTCAAACCCCTTCCATTTTCCCACATTTTGTTTTTACATTACAATCTAATTCTAAAATCAATTAAATTATTTTGTTCCTCATCAATCTACACACAATACTCCATTATGACAAAGCGAAAACAGGTTTTCAGAAATTTTAGCAAATGTATTCAAATTAAAAAACAGAAATACCTTATTTACATAAGTATTCAGACCCTTTGCTATGAGACTCAAAATTGAGCTCAGGTGCATCCTGTTTCCATTGATCACCCTTTAGATGTCTCTACATGTCACACCCTGATCTGTTTTACCTGTATTGTGCTTGTCTCCAGCCCCCTCCAGGTGTCGCCCATGTCGTGTATTTATACCTGTGTTCTCTGTTTGTCTGTTGTCAGTTCATCTTGTCTCGTCAAGCCTGCCAGCGTTTTTCCCATACTCCTGTTTTTCTCTATAGTCCCTGTTTTATCGTTTTCCCGGTTTTGACCGTTCTGCCTGCCCTGACCCTGACCTCTGCCTGCCCTGACCCTGAGCCTGCCTGCCATTCTGTACCTTGTGACACGGTCCTGGATTACTGACCTCTGCCTGACCCAGACCCTGATCCTACCTGCCGTACTGTACCTTTCAGACTCTGCTCTGGATTACTGACCTCTGCCTGCCCTGACCCTGAGCCTGCCTGCCGTTCTATACCTTTCAGACTCTGCTCTGGATTACTGACCTCTGCCTGACCCAGACCCTGATCCTACCTGCCGTTCTATACCTTTCAGACTCTGCTCTGGATTACTGACCTCTGCCTGCCCAGACCCTGATCCTACCTGCCGTACTGTACCTTTCAGACTCTGCTCTGGATTACTGACCTCTGCCTGCCCTTGACCTGTCGCTTGCCTGCCCCCCTGTTGTTGTAATACACTTTTGTTATTTCGAACTGTCTGCATCTGGGTCTTATCCTGAGGTCTGACTCTACAACTTGACTGGAGTCCACCTGTGGTAAATTCAATTGATTGGACATGATTTGGAAAGGC
This sequence comes from Salvelinus namaycush, assembly GCF_016432855.1. Classification (NCBI taxonomy): domain Eukaryota; kingdom Metazoa; phylum Chordata; class Actinopteri; order Salmoniformes; family Salmonidae; genus Salvelinus; species Salvelinus namaycush. The sequence goes on from NC_052313.1 coordinate 54,166,878, forward strand.
ACACACCTGTCTATATAAGGTCCCATTTTTGACAGTGCATGTCAGAGCAAAAACCAAGCCATGAGGTCGACGGAATTGTCCGTAGAGCTCCGAGGCAAGATTGTGTCGAGGCACAGATCTGGGGAAGGGTACCAAAACATTTCTGCAGCATTGAAGGTTCCCAAGAACACAGTGGCCTCCATCATTCTTAAATGGAAGAAGTTTGGAACCACCAAGACTCTTCCTAGAGCTGGCCACCCGACCAAACTGAGCAAACGGGGGAGAAGGGCCTTGGTCAGGGAGGATACCAAGAACCTGATGGTCACTCTGACAGAGCCCCAGAGTTCCTCTATGGAGGTGGGAGAATCTTCCAGAAGGACAACCATCTCAGCAGCACTCCACCAATCAGGCCTTTATGGTCGAGTGGCCAGACAGAAGCCACTCCTCACTAAAAGGCACATGATAGCCCCCTTGGAGTTTGCCAAAAGGCACCTAAAGGACTCTCAGACCATGAGAAACAAGATTCTCTGGTCTGATGAAACCAAGATCGAAATCTTTGGCCTGAATGCCAAGCGTCACATCTGGAGGAAACCTGGCACCATCCCTACGGTGAAGCATGGTGGTGACAGCAGCATCATGCTGTGGGGATGTTTTCAGCAGCAGGGACTGGGAGACTAGTCAGGATCAAGGGAAAGATGAACAGAGCAAAGTACAGAGAGATCCTTGATGAAAACCTACTCCAGAGTGCTCAGGAGTTGAACCAGATCGACTATCTCTGGAGAGACCTGAAAATAGCTTTGCAGCGACGCTCCCCATCAAACCTGAGAGGATCTGCAGAGAAAAATGGGAGAAACTTCCCAAATACAGGTGTGCCAAGCTTTCAGCGTCATACCCAAGAAGACTCGAGGCTGTAATCGCTGCCAAAGGTGCTTAAACAAAGTACTGAGTAAAGGGTCTGAATACTTGTGTAAATGTGATATTTCAGATTTTTTGAAATAAAGTTGTAAAAAATTCTACAAACCTGTTTTTGCTTTGTCATTATGGGGGTTTGTGTGTAGATTGATGAAGGGAAAACTATTTAATCAATTTCAGAATAAGGCTGTAACATAACAAAATGTGAAAAAAGTCAAGGGGTCTGAATAGTTTCCAAAGGCACTGTATATTTATATTTTACATACTACAAACACAAACACTGTGACTATGAAACATCACAGTACGATGTGGGAGCTGTTAAACACAAACACTGTGACTATGAAACATTACAGTATGATGTGGGAGCTGCTAAACACAAACACTGTGACTATGAAACATTACAGTACGATGTGGGAGCTGCTAAACACAAACACTGTGACTATGAAACATTACAGTACGATGTGGGAGCTGTTAAACACAAACACTGTGACTATGAAACATTACAGTACGATGTGGGAGCTGTTAAACACAAACACTGTGACTATGAAACATCACAGTACGATATGGGAGCTGCTAAACACAAACACTGTGACTATGAAACATCACAGTACGATGTGGGAGCTGCTAAACACAAACACTGTGACTATGAAACATCACAGTACGATGTGGGAGCTGCTAAACACAAACACTGTGACTATGAAACATCACAGTACGATATGGGAGCTGCTAAACACAAACACTGTGACTATGAAACATCACAGTACGATGTGGGAGCTGCTAAACACAAACACTGTGACTATGAAACATCACAGTACGATGTGGGAGCTGCTAAACACAAACACTGTGACTATGAAACATCACAGTACGATGTGGGAGCTGCTAAACACAAACACTGTGACTATGAAACATTACAGTACGATGTGGGAGCTGCTAAACACAAACACTGTGACTATGAACCATTACAGTACGATATGGGAGCTGCTAAACACAAACACTGTGACTATGAAACATTACAGTACGATGTGGGAGCTGCTAAACACAAACACTGTGACTATGAAACATTACAGTACGATGTGGGAGCTGCTAAACACAAACACTGACTATGAAACATTACAGTACGATGTGGGAGCTGCTAAACACAAACACTGTGACTATGGAACATTACAGTACGATATGGGAGCTGCTAAACACAAACACTGTGACTATGAAACATCACAGTACGATGTGGGAGCTGCTAAACACAAACACTGTGACTATGAAACATCACAGTACGATGTGGTAGCTGTTAAACACAAACACTGTGACTATGAAACATCACAGTACGATGTGGGAGCTGCTAAACACAAACACTGTGACTATGAAACATTACAGTACGATGTGGGAGCTGCTAAACACAAACACTGTGACTATGAAACATTACAGTACGATGTGGGAGCTGCTAAACACAAACACTGTGACTATGAAACATTACAGTACGATGTGGGAGCTGTTAAACACAAACACTGTGACTATGAAACATTACAGTACGATGTGGGAGCTGCTAAACACAAACACTGTGACTATCAAACATTACAGTACGATATGGGAGCTACTAAACACAAACACTGTGACTATGAAACATTACAGTACGATGTGGGAGCTGCTAAACACAAACACTGTGACTATCAAACATCACAGTACGATGTGGGAGCTGCTAAACACAAACACTGTGACTATGAAACATCACAGTACGATGTGGGAGCTGTTAAACACAAACACTGTGACTATGAAACATTATAGTATGATGTGGGAGCTGTTAAACACAAACACTGTGACTATGAAACATTACAGTACGATGTGGGAGCTGTTAAACACAAACACTGTGACTATGAAACATTACAGTACGATGTGGGAGCTGTTAAACACAAACACTGTGACTATGAAACATCACAGTACGATATGGGAGCTGCTAAACACAAACACTGTGACTATGAAACATCACAGTACGATGTGGGAGCTGCTAAACACAAACACTGTGACTATGAAACATCACAGTACGATGTGGGAGCTGCTAAACACAAACACTGTGACTATGAAACATCACAGTACGATATGGGAGCTGCTAAACACAAACACTGTGACTATGAAACATTACAGTACGATGTGGGAGCTGCTAAACACAAACACTGTGACTATGAAACATTACAGTACGATGTGGGAGCTGCTAAACACAAACACTGTGACTATGAAACATTACAGTACGATGTGGGAGCTGTTAAACACAAACACTGTGACTATGAAACATCACAGTACGATGTGGTAGCTGCTAAACACAAACACTGTGACTATGAAACATCACAGTACGATGTGGGAGCTGCTAAACACAAACACTGTGACTATGAAACATTACAGTACGATGTGGGAGCTGCTAAACACAAACACTGTGACTATGAAACATCACAGTACGATGTGGGAGCTGCTAAACACAAACACTGTGACTATGAAACATTACAGTACGATATGGGAGCTGCTAAACACAAACACTGTGACTATGAAACATTACAGTACGATGTGGGAGCTGCTAAACACAAACACTGTGACTATGAAACATTACAGTACGATGTGGGAGCTGCTAAACACAAACACTGACTATGAAACATTACAGTACGATGTGGGAGCTGCTAATTACAAACACTGTGACTATGGAACATTACAGTACGATATGGGAGCTGCTAAACACAAACACTGTGACTATGAAACATCACAGTACGATGTGGGAGCTGCTAAACACAAACACTGTGACTATGAAACATCACAGTACGATGTGGTAGCTGTTAAACACAAACACTGTGACTATGAAACATCACAGTACGATGTGGGAGCTGCTAAACACAAACACTGTGACTATGAAACATTACAGTACGATATGGGAGCTGCTAAACACAAACACTGTGACTATGAAACATTACAGTACGATGTGGGAGCTGCTAAACACAAACACTGTGACTATGAAACATCACAGTGCGATATGGGAGCTGTTAAACACAAACACTGTGACTATGAAACATTACAGTACGATGTGGGAGCTGCTAAACACAAACACTGTGACTATGAAACATCACAGTGCGATATGGGAGCTGTTAAACACAAACACTGTGACTATGAAACATTACAGTACGATGTGGGAGCTGCTAAACACAAACACTGTGAATATGAAACATTACAGTACGATGTGGGAGCTGCTAAACACAAACACTGTGACTATGAAACATTACAGTACGATGTGGGAGCTGCTAAACACAAACACTGTGACTATGAAAATCACAGTATGATGTGGGAGCTGCTAAACACAAACACTGTGACTATGAAACATTACAGTACGATGTGGGAGCTGCTAAACACAAACACTGTGACTATGAAACATTACAGTACGATGTGGGAGCTGCTAAACACAAACACTGTGACTATGAAACATTACAGTACGATGTGGGAGCTGCTAAACACAAACACTGTGACTATGAAAATCACAGTACGATGTGGGAGCTGCTAAACACAAACACTGTGACTATGAAACATTACAGTACGATGTGGGAGCTGCTAAACACAAACACTGTGACTATGAAACATTACAGTACGATGTGGGAGCTGCTAAACACAAACACTGTGACTATCAAACATCACAGTACGATGTGGGAGCTGCTAAACACAAACACTGTGACTATGAAACATCACAGTACGATGTGGGAGCTGTTAAACACAAACACTGTGACTATGAAACATCACAGTACGATGTGGGAGCTGTTAAACACAAACACTGTGACTATGAAACATTACAGTACGATGTGGGAGCTGTTAAACACAAACACTGTGACTATGAAACATTATAGTATGATGTGGGAGCTGTTAAACACAAACACTGTGACTATGAAACATTACAGTACGATGTGGGAGCTGTTAAACACAAACACTGTGACTATGAAACATTACAGTACGATGTGGGAGCTGTTAAACACAAACACTGTGACTATGAAACATCACAGTACGATATGGGAGCTGCTAAACACAAACACTGTGACTATGAAACATCACAGTACGATGTGGGAGCTGTTAAACACAAACACTGTGACTATGAAACATCACAGTACGATGTGGGAGCTGTTAAACACAAACACTGTGACTATGAAACATTACAGTACGATGTGGGAGCTGCTAAACACAAACACTGTGACTATGAAACATTACAGTACGATGTGGGAGCTGCTAAACACAAACACTGTGACTATGAAACATCACAGTACGATGTGGGAGCTGCTAAACACAAACACTGTGACTATGAAACATCACAGTACGATATGGGAGCTGCTAAACACAAACACTGTGACTATGAAACATTACAGTACGATGTGGGAGCTGCTAAACACAAACACTGTGACTATGAAACATTACAGTACGATGTGGGAGCTGCTAAACACAAACACTGTGACTATGAAACATTACAGTACGATGTGGGAGCTGTTAAACACAAACACTGTGACTATGAAACATCACAGTACGATGTGGTAGCTGCTAAACACAAACACTGTGACTATGAAACATCACAGTACGATGTGGGAGCTGCTAAACACAAACACTGTGACTATGAAACATTACAGTACGATGTGGGAGCTGCTAAACACAAACACTGTGACTATGAAACATTACAGTACGATATGGGAGCTGCTAAACACAAACACTGTGACTATGAAACATTACAGTACGATGTGGGAGCTGCTAAACACAAACACTGTGACTATGAAACATTACAGTACGATGTGGGAGCTGCTAAACACAAACACTGACTATGAAACATTACAGTACGATGTGGGAGCTGCTAATTACAAACACTGTGACTATGGAACATTACAGTACGATATGGGAGCTGCTAAACACAAACACTGTGACTATGAAACATCACAGTACGATGTGGGAGCTGCTAAACACAAACACTGTGACTATGAAACATCACAGTACGATGTGGTAGCTGTTAAACACAAACACTGTGACTATGAAACATCACAGTACGATGTGGGAGCTGCTAAACACAAACACTGTGACTATGAAACATTACAGTACGATGTGGGAGCTGCTAAACACAAACACTGTGACTATGAAAATCACAGTATGATGTGGGAGCTGCTAAACACAAACACTGTGACTATGAAACATTACAGTACGATGTGGGAGCTGCTAAACACAAACACTGTGACTATGAAACATCACAGTACGATGTGGGAGCTGCTAAACACAAACACTGTGACTATGAAACATCACAGTGCGATATGGGAGCTGTTAAACACAAACACTGTGACTATGAAACATTACAGTACGATGTGGGAGCTGCTAAACACAAACACTGTGAATATGAAACATTACAGTACGATGTGGGAGCTGCTAAACACAAACACTGTGACTATGAAACATTACAGTACGATGTGGGAGCTGCTAAACACAAACACTGTGACTATGAAAATCACAGTATGATGTGGGAGCTGCTAAACACAAACACTGTGACTATGAAACATTACAGTACGATGTGGGAGCTGCTAAACACAAACACTGTGACTATGAAACATTACAGTACGATGTGGGAGCTGCTAAACACAAACACTGTGACTTTGAAACATTACAGTACGATGTGGGAGCTGCTAAACACAAACACTGTGACTATGAAAATCACAGTACGATGTGGGAGCTGCTAAACACAAACACTGTGACTATGAAACATTACAGTACGATGTGGGAGCTGCTAAACACAAACACTGTGACTATGAAACATTACAGTACGATGTGGGAGCTGCTAAACACAAACACTGTGACTATCAAACATCACAGTACGATGTGGGAGCTGCTAAACACAAACACTGTGACTATGAAACATCACAGTACGATGTGGGAGCTGTTAAACACAAACACTGTGACTATGAAACATCACAGTACGATGTGGGAGCTGTTAAACACAAACACTGTGACTATGAAACATTACAGTACGATGTGGGAGCTGTTAAACACAAACACTGTGACTATGAAACATTATAGTATGATGTGGGAGCTGTTAAACACAAACACTGTGACTATGAAACATTACAGTACGATGTGGGAGCTGTTAAACACAAACACTGTGACTATGAAACATTACAGTACGATGTGGGAGCTGTTAAACACAAACACTGTGACTATGAAACATCACAGTACGATATGGGAGCTGCTAAACACAAACACTGTGACTATGAAACATCACAGTACGATGTGGGAGCTGTTAAACACAAACACTGTGACTATGAAACATCACAGTACGATGTGGGAGCTGTTAAACACAAACACTGTGACTATGAAACATTACAGTACGATGTGGGAGCTGCTAAACACAAACACTGTGACTATGAAACATTACAGTACGATGTGGGAGCTGCTAAACACAAACACTGTGACTATGAAACATCACAGTACGATGTGGGAGCTGCTAAACACAAACACTGTGACTATGAAACATCACAGTACGATATGGGAGCTGCTAAACACAAACACTGTGACTATGAAACATTACAGTACGATGTGGGAGCTGCTAAACACAAACACTGTGACTATGAAACATTACAGTACGATGTGGGAGCTGCTAAACACAAACACTGTGACTATGAAACATTACAGTACGATGTGGGAGCTGTTAAACACAAACACTGTGACTATGAAACATCACAGTACGATGTGGTAGCTGCTAAACACAAACACTGTGACTATGAAACATCACAGTACGATGTGGGAGCTGCTAAACACAAACACTGTGACTATGAAACATTACAGTACGATGTGGGAGCTGCTAAACACAAACACTGTGACTATGAAACATTACAGTACGATATGGGAGCTGCTAAACACAAACACTGTGACTATGAAACATTACAGTACGATGTGGGAGCTGCTAAACACAAACACTGTGACTATGAAACATTACAGTACGATGTGGGAGCTGCTAAACACAAACACTGACTATGAAACATTACAGTACGATGTGGGAGCTGCTAATTACAAACACTGTGACTATGGAACATTACAGTACGATATGGGAGCTGCTAAACACAAACACTGTGACTATGAAACATCACAGTACGATGTGGGAGCTGCTAAACACAAACACTGTGACTATGAAACATCACAGTACGATGTGGTAGCTGTTAAACACAAACACTGTGACTATGAAACATCACAGTACGATGTGGGAGCTGCTAAACACAAACACTGTGACTATGAAACATTACAGTACGATGTGGGAGCTGCTAAACACAAACACTGTGACTATGAAAATCACAGTATGATGTGGGAGCTGCTAAACACAAACACTGTGACTATGAAACATTACAGTACGATGTGGGAGCTGCTAAACACAAACACTGTGACTATGAAACATCACAGTACGATGTGGGAGCTGCTAAACACAAACACTGTGACTATGAAACATTACAGTACGATGTGGGAGCTGCTAAACACAAACACTGTGACTATGAAACATCACAGTACGATGTGGGAGCTGCTAAACACAAACACTGTGACTATGAAACATCACAGTACGATGTGGGAGCTGCTAAACACAAACACTGTGACTATGAAACATTACAGTACGATGTGGGAGCTGCTAAACACAAACACTGTGACTATGAAAAATCACAGTATGATGTGGGAGCTGCTAAACACAAACACTGTGACTATGAAACATTACAGTACGATGTGGGAGCTGCTAAACACAAACACTGTGACTATGAAACATTACAGTACGATGTGGGAGCTGCTAAACACAAACACTGTGACTATGAAACATCACAGTACGATGTGGGAGCTGCTAAACACAAACACTGTGACTATGAAACATTACAGTACGATGTGGTAGCTGTTAAACACAAACACTGTGACTATGAAACATCACAGTACGATGTGGTAGCTGCTAAACACAAACACTGTGACTATGAAACATTACAGTACGATGTGGTAGCTGTTAAACACAAACACTGTGACTATGAAACATTACAGTACGATGTGGGAGCTGCTGTTGAGAAGAACATGTACTAATGCAACATCAACATTTGAAATGAGAGTAAATGACTCATCACTGAATAAGACATTTCCATCTCACCATACCCACATCTGTCAACAACCTCCAAGATGAGGAAACGTCTGAATTTGGGGAATGTGACAGAAGACAACATCAACTCCCTTCTCTCTGACTCCATAATGTCCAGTTCAACCATCCTGTAAACATCATTACTCCATAATGTCCAGTTCAACCATCCTGTAAACTCTCTCAATATCATTACTCCATAATGTCCAGTTCAACCATCCTGTAAACTCTCTCAATATCATTACTCCATAATGTCCAGTTCAACCATCCTGTAAACATCATTACTCCATAATGTCCAGTTCAACCATCCTGTAAACTCTCTCAATATCATTACTCCATAATGTCCAGTTCAACCATCCTGTAAACTCTCTCAATATCATTACTCCATAATGTCCAGTTCAACCATCCTGTAAACATCATTACTCCATAATGTCCAGTTCAACCATCCTGTAAACTCTCTCAATATCATTACTCCATAATGTCCAGTTCAACCATCCTGTAAACTCTCTCAATATCATTACTCCATAATGTCCAGTTCAACCATCCTGTAAACTCTCTCAACATCATTACTCCATAATGTCCAGTTCAACCATCCTGTAAACTCTCTCAACATCATTACTCTATAATGTCCAGTTCAACCATCCTCTAAACATCATTACTCCATAATGTCCAGTTCAACCATCCTGTAAACATCATTACTCCATAATGTCCAGTTCAACCATCCTGTAAACTCTCTCAATATCATTACTCCATAATGGCCAGTTCAACCATCCTGTAAACATCATTACTCCATAATGTCCAGTTCAAACATCCTGTAAACTCTCTCACTATCATTATGTTACTCACAATAACAATCCCTAATGATGGACTTCCTTTGGGCTGGGTCAGAAACCACAAGTCTCTCTCTCTCTTTCTTCCTATATCTCTGTTCTCCCTCTCTCTCTCTCTCTGTTCTCCCTCTCTCTTTCTTGTCTGTCTCTCTCTTTCTTCCTATCTCTCTGGTCTGTCTCTCTCTTTCTTCCTATATCTCTGTTCTCCCTCTCTCTCTCTCTCTCTGTTCTCCCTCTCTCTTTCTGTCTCTCTCTGTTCTCTCTCTGGTCTGTCTCTCTATATTCTCCCTCTCTCTCTGGTCTGTCTCTCTCTTTCTGTCTCTCTCTGTTCTCCCTCTCTCTCTTTCTTGTCTGTCTCTCTCTTTCTTCCTATCTCTCTGGTCTGTCTCTCTCTCTGGTCTGTCTCTCTCTGGTCTGTCTCTCTCTGTTCTCCCTCTCTCTCTGGTCTGTCTCTCTCTTTCTCCCTCTCTCTCTGGTTTGTCTCTCTCTTTCTGTCTCTCTCTGTTCTCCCTCTCTCCTACTCTCACTGTTCAACAGTAAACTGACCATAATCAAGTGTTTGATTTGTAATAAGATAACTGATTGGATTACTAAAAAACAACATGAAGCTGATTGGGCAGTGAAGAAGCAATAGTTGTGTGTTAATGAGTGAAAAGAAGAGACAGACAGACACAGGTGAGGAGGACGCGCCCCTACCTACCTGGCATAATCTTCACATCAAAGTCAGGCAGGAGATCATCTGACACACCTGTACCTGTCTTACCTGGAGAGAGGAGAAGAGCAGAGGTGAAGGACAGGATAGAACAGGACAGGGCAAGACAGGACAGAGGGCAGGAGAGGTCAGAAGACAGGGGAGTCCTAGCAGGGTCTCAACCAAAATTCAGGATCTAAACCAAAATTCAGGATCTAAACCAAAATTCTAATTCCATTTTTTTAAAGTATTGAGTGAAATTGGAATTTCAGTTTACTTCTTGAATCGACTGAATTAAAAAAGGAATTGTCAGGGGTCATGGGGTCAGGGAGAATTAAGCACAGGTAGCAGCAGCATGCAGAGATTTGGACAATAGAAGAGCCAGGAAGGTGGACATGCCAGCATGCAGAGACTTGGACAATAGAAGAGCCAGGAAGGTGGACATGCCAGCATGCAGAAGATGCCACTTTAAGTCTAAATGTGGTTGTCATTGATATGGTTTTGTTGAAAAGCACTGATGCAGAGACATATGACTGTGTTTCCTTCACTCCACATGTCCTGAAATACAGCCTGACTCAGCCTGACTCAGTCTGATAGGGCTTTTACATCACAGCCCCACTGAATATGGGCCTGTTTTGGGAACTGTGTTTCATTTTCTCACATTTACATTTGAGTCATTTAGCAGACGCTTTTATCCAGAGCGACTTACAGTAGTGAGTTCATACATTTTCATACTTTAAAAAAACAAACACAACCCTGACATTGCAAGCACCGTGCTCTACCAACGGAGCCACACAGGATCACATGGTTTCCATAGCTACGGCTGGCCATGAGGACTGTGAAGAGTACAGTCAGCAACCTCTGCTTTATGAAGACAGTTGAAGATACTTCAAAGTCATCTGTCTCTAACTTGAATGTGCTTGTCATTGATAATGTTTTAGTTGAAAAGCAATGCTTTGACTCACCACACCTGTCCTTGACATACAGCCTGACTCAAACAGACTGACTGAACCAGGTGCTGCTTCCCTCTATCTGTAGTGGATTGAACTGGGGAGCTTCCAGTCAGTCTGGAGACAAATGAGTTGATGATATTTCCAGTAGCATCACTGTGATGTCACAAATACATAGGCAGTGACCTCACTGGCAGCAGCTCTGTGTTACAATAACACGTTCTCTCTGTCTCTTCCTGTTTCCCTCTCTGCCGATATGAGTCACTAATGTTAGTTCATATTTCAACTTCATATACAACTCTGCAAAAACAGGTTAGCCACGCTCACACAAATGTGGGATAATGTGGCACAGGCTGGTACGAGAGAGGGGGGGGGGGGGTGGGGGGAGAAGAGAAGAGAAGAGAGAGAGGGGGGGGGGCTGGGGGGAGAAGAGAAGAGAGATAGGGGGTGGAGGGGAGAAGAGAGAGACGGGGGAGAGGTATAATGAGAGAGAGAGGGGGGGGGGGTGGGGGGGAGAAGAGAAGATAGAGAGGGGGAGAGGTATAATGAGAGAGAGAGAGAGAGAGAGAGAGAGAGAGAGAGAAGGATAGAGAGAGACAGAGGGAGAGATGGGCTGGGGGGGAGAAGAGAAGAGAGAGAGGGGGAGAGGTATAATGAGAGAGAGAGAGAAAGAGAGAGAAGGATAGAGAGAGAGAGGGAGAGAGGAATAGAGAGAAAGGGGGGATGAGTGTGGGATAGAGGAATAGAGAGAAATGGGGGATGGAGAGAGAGAGAGGGAGATAGCAATAGAGAGAAAGGGGGGATGGAGAGAGAGAGATAGAGGAGATTAGGGAAGACTATTTACTTCCCCCCATAATGTGGTTGTTTGAGCTTGGCTGTGTGCTGGAATGTTGTACAGTAACCATAGAGATACACATCTAAAATACACATTGAGTATACTGTATCTTGGCTGCTGCCATGCTGACCATACAAACACAGTATACTGTATCTTGGCTGCTACCATGCTGACCATACAAACACAGTATACTGTATCTTGGCTGCTGCCATGCTGACCATACAAACACCACAGTCCGAGTCACACTACAAGACTAGAAATGTAGCGGGTGAAGCAATACTTTTTCAAAGAAGGATACGAACCTGGAGTGTCGTAGAAAGGGCTTAAATCCCCTCATATTGATGTCAGACACAGAAGGTATTCAGAAGGTTATTAGTACTGTTGTAAGTCTGCTCAGCCTCCTATCAGAGCCTGTATTAATAACCTGACCTATACATCTTGACATGCTCCTACTATAGCTGCCTAGGTGGGACCCCGCCTGAGGGAATTACAACCCTGTTTGTTTGTTGAAGTGTGCAGACCTGTTTTTCTATTACCCCAAAGGAGCACCATGTTTCTCCTGGGGCCTCCAGTGGTTTGAGCAGGGATCCTGATACCAACCTTGGCAATGCGCTGCCCATATCTGTCTGTTGTTCAGGCTGGTACAGGACAGACTGTCCCGTGTTGACAAGTAGAATCTCTGTCCTGGTCTCCAGTGGTTTGAGCAGGGATCCTGATACAGACCATGACCCATGTCAGTACATTGTTCCTGTTCAGGCAAAACAACTTTATCAGAGCGAGTTGTAAGTATCAGACAGACAGGAAGAGGGTTTAATGGTGTAGGAGCTCCAGGGCCCTCCTGGACGGCCCTACTCTCTTTGACCACATCAAGAGCAGCTTAGCTGGAACTTCCTCCTGGAATTCCTCCCCTCACTGCTGGGTACTGGGCTAACACACCGTTGCCTGACTGGCTGGCTGTCATTATGAAGCAGAGAGGAGTTTACAGGTTTTCTGTTTCACTCACTCTGGACATTTGTTCTTTCCATGACCTCTGACCCATGTGTTGACTATTAAAGTGGATAAAACTGTTCCTGCCCCCTTCACAACCAGAGAACCTGACCATACAAGCATCCAATACAACACACACTAACAAGCCTACATTACAACACACACTAACAAGCCTACATTACAACACACACTAACAAGCCTACAATACAACACACTAACAAGCCTACAATACAACACACACTAACAAGCCTACAATACAACACACACTAACAAGCCTACAATACAACACACACTATCAAGCCTACAATACAACACACACTAACAAGCCTACAATACAACACACACTAACAAGCCTACAATACAACACACACTAACAAGCCTACAATACAACACACACTAACAAGCCTATAATACAACACACACTAACAAGCCTACAATACAACACACACTAACAAGCCTACAATACAACACACACTAACAAACCTACAATACAACACACACTAACAAGCCTACAATACAACACACACTAACAAGCCTACAATACAACACACACTAACAAGCCTACAATACAACACACACTAACAAGCCTACAATACAACACACACTAACAAGCCTACAATACAACACACACTAACAAGCCTACAATACAACACACACTAACAAGCATACAATACAACACACACTAACAAGCCTACAATACAACACACACTAACAAGCCTACAATACAACACACACTAACAAGCCTACAATACAAGACACACTAACAAGCCTACATTACAACACACACTAACAAGCCTACATTACAACACACACTAACAAGCCTACAATACAACACACAGTAACAAGCCTACAATACAACACACACTAACAAGCCTACAATACAACACACACTAACAAGCCTACAATACAACACACACTAACAAGCCTACAATACAACACACACTAACAAGCCTACAATACAACACACATGTAACGGCTTTCTTCCTGGGATGAAGGAGAGGACCAACACGCAGCGTAGCCAGTGCTCAACATATTTAATATAACGAATTGTGAACACTACAACAATACAAAATAACAAAAGTGAAAACCGAGACAGTCCTATCTGGTGCACACAAAACACAGAGACAGGAAACAACCACCCACAATCCCCAACACAAAACAAGCCACCTATATATGATTCTCAATCAGGGACAACGATTGACAGCTGCCTCTGATTGAGAACCATATTAGGCTGGACACAGAAACAGACGAACTAGACACACAACATAGAATTCCCACCCAGCTCACGTCCTGACCAACACTAAACAAGCAAAACACATAAGAACTATGGTCAGGACGTTACAGTACCCCCCTCCTGAGGTGCGGACTCCGAACGCACCCCTAAAACTCAAGAGGAGGGTCTGGGTGGGCATCTGTCCGCGGTGGCGGCTCCGGCGCAGGACGAGGACACCACTCCACCATTGTCTTTGTCCCCCTCCTTAGCGTCCTTTGAGTGGCAACCCTCGCCCCCGACCCTGGTCTAGGAACCTTCAAAAAGGTCCCCCCTAGATAGAGGAGACAGCTCAGGACAGAGAGGTAGCTCAGGACAGAGAGGTAGCTCAGGACAGAGAGGTAGCTCAGGACAGAGGGGCAGCTCCGGACTGAAGGGCAGCTCCGGACTGAAGGGCAGCTCCGGACAGAGAAGCAGCTCTGGACTGAAGGGCAGCTCCGGACTAATGGCAGCTCCGGGCTGAGGGGCAGCTCATGACTGGAGGGCAGCTCATGACTGGAGGGCAGCTCATGACTGGAGGGCAGCTCATGACTGGAAGGCAGCTCATGACTGGAAGGCAGCTCATGACTGAAGGGCAGCTCATGACTGGAAGGCAGCTCATGACTGGAAGGCAGCTCATGACTGGAAGGAAGCTCATGACTGGAAGGCAGCTCATGACTGGAGGGCAGCTCATGACTGGAGGGCAGCTCCTGACTGGCTGGCGGCTCTGGCAGCTCCTGACTGACTGGCGGCTCTGGCAGCTCCTGACTGGCTGGCGGCTCTGGCAACTCCTGACTGGCTGGCGGCTCTGGCAGCTCCTGACTGGCTGGCGGCTCTGGCAGCTCCTGACTGGCTGGCGGCTCTGGCAGCTCCTGACTGGCTGGCGGCTCTGGCAGCTCCTGACTGACGGACGGCTCTAGCGGCTCCTGACTGACGGACGGCTCTAGCGGCTCCTGACTGACTGACGGCTCAGGACAGACGGGCGGCTCTAATGGCTCGGGACAGACGGGCGGCTCTAACGGCTCGGGACAGACGGGCGGCTCAGATGGCGCTGGGCAGACGGATGGCTCAGATGGCGCTGGGCAGACGGATGGCTCAGATGGCGCTGGGCAGACGGATGGCTCAGATGGCGCTGGGCAGACGGATGGCTCAGATGGCGCTGGGCAGACGGATGGCTCAGACGGCGCTGGGCAGGCAGGCAGTTCAGACGGCACTGGGCAGACGGATGGCTCAGACGGCGCTGGGCAGGCAGGCAGCTCAGACGGCGCTGGGCAGGCAGGCCGCTCAGACGGCGCTGGGCAGACGGATGGCTCAGACGGCGCTGGGCAGGCAGGCAGCTCAGACGGCGCTGGGCAGGCAAGCAGTGCAGGCGGCGTTGAGCAGACGAGCAGTGCAGGCGACGTTGGGCAGACGGCCGACTCTGACCTGCTGAGGCACACAGTAGGCCTGGTGCGTGGTGCCGGAACTGGTGGTACCGGACTGGAGACACGCACCTCAAGGATAGTGCGGGGAGCAGGAACAGGGCACACTGGACTCTCGAGGCGCACTATAGGCCTGGTGCGTGGTACCGGCACTGGTGGTACCGGGCTGAGGGCACGCACCTCAGGGCGAGTGCGGGGAGAAGGAACAGTGCGTACAGGGCTCTGGATACGCACAGGAGGCTTGGTGCGTGGTGCCGGAACTGGAGGTACTGGGCTGGAGACACGCACCACAGGGAGAGTGCGTGGAGGAGGAACAGGGCTCTGGAGACGTACTGGAAGCCTGGTACGTGGTGTAGGCACTGGTGGTACTGGGCTGGGGCGGGAAGGTGGCGCCGGATATACCGGACCGTGCAGGCGTACTGGCTCCCTTGAGCACCGAGCCTGCCCAACCTTACCTGGTTGAATGCTCCCCGTAGCCCGTCCAGTGCGGGGAGGTGGAATAACCCGCACTGGGCTGTGTTGGCGAACCGGGGAGGGTCTGGGTGGGCATCTGTCCGCGGTGGCGGCTCCGGCGCAGGACTAGGACACCACTCCACCATTGTCTTTGTCCCCCTCCTTAGCGTCCTTTGAGTGGCAACCCTCGCCCCCGACCCTGGTCTAGGAACCTTCAAAAAGGTCCCCCCTAGATAGAGGAGACAGCTCAGGACAGAGAGGTTCGTAAGGCTGTAAGGCTGGTGCCATGTACACCGGCCCGAGGAGACGTACTGGAGGCCAGATATGTTGAGCCGGCTTCATGGCACTTGGCTCAATGCTCAATCTAGCCCGCCCAGTGCGGGGAGGTGGAATAACCCGCACTGGGCTATGCACACGTACAGGAGACACCGTGCGCTCTTCCGCATAACACGGTGTCTGCCCGTACTCCCGCTCTCCACGGTAAGCATGGGAAGTGGGCGCAGGTCTCCTACCTGACTTCGCCACACTATCCTTTAGCCCCCCCCAAGAAGTTTTTGGGGTTTCTTCACGGGCTTCCAGCCACGCTTCCGTGCTGCCTCCTCATACCACCGCTCCTGGGCTTTAGCTGCCTCCATCTCTTCCCGAGAGCGGCGATATTCTCCAATGTGAGCCCAGTGTCCTTTTCCCTCCAAAATTTCCTCCCATGTCCAGGAGTTCTGTGTAGCTGGCCGCTGCTGCTGCTGTAACTGCTGCCCGTTGCCACGCTGCATGGTCAGGGATTGGTGGGTGGTTCTGTAACGGCTTTCTTCCTGGGATGAAGGAGAGGACCAACACGCAGCGTAGCCAGTGCTCAACATATTTAATATAACGAATTGTGAACACTACAACAATACAAAATAACAAAAGTGAAAACCGAGACAGTCCTATCTGGTGCACACAAAACACAGAGACAGGAAACAACCACCCACAATCCCCAACACAAAACAAGCCATCTATATATGATTCTCAATCAGGGACAACGATTGACAGCTGCCGCTGATTGAGAACCATATTAGGCTGGACACAGAAACATACGAACTAGACACACAACATAGAATTCCCACCCAGCTCACGTCCTGACCAACACTAAACAAGCAAAACACATAAGAACTCTGGTCAGGACGTTACAACACACTAACAAGCCTACAATACAACACACACTAACGACTCTCACCCCTGATCTATATATTTGACCCACTAGTCTTTCTCTCTCCCCGTGTCACGTGTTTCATTCCCCTGGCCCCCTGACGACAGTAAAACCCAGTTGTTGCCGTGGGAATCCCGACAAGTGGCTTCTACTATACTAGGTCAATATCTGGGGTAACCCAGTTTCTACTCAATGTAGTTACTACACATCACAGAGGACACGGTCCACTGACAGACCACTGTGGTTTAAAGGGATGGTGTAGTTCTGTGAGAGCTACTACACATCACAGAGGACACGGTCCACTGACAGACCACTGTGGTTTAAAGGGATGGTGTAGTTCTGTGAGAGCTACTACACATCACAGAGGACACGGTCCACTGACAGACCACTGTGGTTTAAAGGGATGGTGTAGTTCTGTGAGAGTTACTACACATCACAGAGGACACTGTCCACTGACAGACCACTGTGGTTTAAAGGGATGGTGTAGTTCTGTGAGAGCTACTACACATCACAGAGGACACGGTCCACTGACAGACCACTGTGGTTTAAAGGGATGGTGTAGTTCTGTGAGAGCTACTACACATCACAGAGGACACGGTCCACTGACAGACCACTGTGGTTTAAAGGGATGGTGTAGTTCTGTGAGAGCTACTACACATCACAGAGGACACGGTCCACTGACAGACCACTGTGGTTTAAAGGGATGGTGTAGTTCTGTGAGAGCTACTACACATCACAGAGGACACGGTCCACTGACAGACCACTTGGGTTTAAAGGGATGGTGTAGTTCTGTGAGAGTTACTACACATCACAGAGGACACGGTCCACTGACAGACCACTGTGGTTTAAAGGGATGGTGTAGTTCTGTGAGAGTTACTACACATCACAGAGGACACGGTCCACTGACAGACCACTGTGGTTTAAAGGGATGGTGTAGTTCTGTGAGAGTTACTACACATCACAGAGGACACGGTCCACTGACAGACCACTGTGGTTTAAAGGGATGGTGTAGTTCTGTGAGAGCTACTACACATCACAGAGGACACGGTCCACTGACAGACCACTGTGGTTTAAAGGGATGGTGTAGTTCTGTGAGAGCTACTACATATCACAGAGGACACGGTCCACTGACAGACCACTGTGGTTTAAAGGGACGGTGTGACAGCATGCTAGCTGTTCCTGTAGCCCTCCAGTCATTCACACTAGTTAGCAACAGCTCCAGAAACAACCTTCAACTTCCTGCAGGCAGAGACTCCAGAAACAACCTTCAACTTCCTGCAGACAGAGACTCCAGAAACAACCTTCAACTTCCTGCAGGCAGAGACTCCAGAAACAACCTTCAACTTCCTGCAGACAGAGACTCCAGAAACAACCTTCAACTTCCTGCAGGCAGAGACTCCAGAAACAACCTTCAACTTCCTGCAGACAGAGACTCCAGAAACAACCTTCAACTTCCTGCAGACAGAGACTCCAGAAACAACCTTCAACTTCCTGCAGACAGAGACTCCAGAAACAACCTTCAACTTCCTGCAGGCAGAGACTCCAGAAACAACCTTCAACTTCCTGCAGGCAGAGACTCCAGAAACAACCTTCAACTTCCTGAGGCAGAGACTCCAGAAACAACCTTTAACTTCCTGCAGACAGAGATTCCAGAAACAACCTTCAACTTCCTGCAGACAGAGACTCCAGAAACAACCTTCAACTTCCTGCAGGCAGAGACTCCAGAAATAACCTTCAACTTCCTGCAGACAGAGACTCCAGAAACAACCTTCAACTTCCTGCAGGCAGAGACTCCAGAAACAACCTTCAACTTCCTGCAAACAGAGACTCCAGAAACAACCTTCAACTTCCTGCAGGCAGAGACTCCAGAAACAACCTTCAACTTCCTGCAGACAGAGATTCCAGAAACAACCTTCAACTTCCTGCAGACAGAGACTCCAGAAACAACCTTCAACTTCCTGCAGGCAGAGACTCCAGAAACAATCTTCAACTTCCTGCAGACAGAGACTCCAGAAACAACCTTCAACTTCCTGCAGACAGAGACTCCAGAAACAACCTTCAACTTCCTGCAGACAGAGACTCCAGAAACAACCTTCAACTTCCTGCAGGCAGAGACTCCAGAAACAACCTTCAACTTCCTGCAGGCAGAGACTCCAGAAACAACCTTCAACTTCCTGCAGGCAGAGACTCCAGAAACAACCTTCAACTTCCTGCAGGCAGAGACTCCAGAAACAACCTTCAACTTCCTGCAGGCAGAGACTCCAGAAACAACCTTCAACTTCCTGCAGGAAGAGACTCCAGAAACAACCTTCAACTTCCTGCAGGCAGAGACTCCAGAAACAACCTTCAACTTCCTGCAGGCAGAGACTCCAGAAACAACCTTCAACTTCCTGCAGGAAGAGACTCCAGAAACAACCTTCAACTTCCTGCAGACAGAGACTCCAGAAACAACCTTCAACTTCCTGCAGACAGAGACTCCAGAAACAACCTTCAACTTCCTGCAGGCAGAGACTCCAGAAACAACCTTCAACTTCCTGCAGGCAGAGACTCCAGAAACAACCTTCAACTTCCTGCAGGCAGAGACTCCAGAAACAACCTTCAACTTCCTGCAGACAGAGACTCCAGAAACAACCTTCAACTTCCTGCAGGCAGAGACTCCAGAAACAACCTTCAACTTCCTGCAGGCAGAGACTCCAGAAACAACCTTCAACTTCCTGCAGGCAGAGACTCCAGAAACAACCTTCAACTTCCTGCAGGAAGAGACTCCAGAAACAACCTTCAACTTCCTGCAGGCAGAGACTCCAGAAACAACCTTCAACTTCCTGCAGGCAGAGACTCCAGAAACAACCTTCAACTTCCTGCAGGCAGAGACTCCAGAAACAACCTTCAACTTCCTGCAGGCAGAGACTCCAGAAACAACCTTCAACTTCCTGCAGGCAGAGACTCCAGAAACAACCTTCAACTTCCTGCAGGCAGAGACTCCAGAAACAACCTTCAACTTCCTGCAGGCAGAGACTCCAGAAACAACCTTCAACTTCCTGCAGGCAGAGACTCCAGAAACAACCTTCAACTTCCTGCAGGCAGAGACTCCAGAAACAACCTTCAACTTCCTGCAGGCAGAGACTCCAGAAACAACCTTCAACTTCCTGCAGGCAGAGACTCCAGAAACAACCTTCAACTTCCTGCAGGAAGAGACTCCAGAAACAACCTTCAACTTCCTGCAGGCAGAGACTCCAGAAACAACCTTCAACTTCCTGCAGACAGAGACTCCAGAAACAACCTTCAACTTCCTGCAGGCAGAGACTCCAGAAACAACCTTCAACTTCCTGCAGGCAGAGACTCCAGAAACAACCTTCAACTTCCTGCAGGCAGAGACTCCAGAAACAACCTTCAACTTCCTGCAGGCAGAGACTCCAGAAACAACCTTCAACTTCC
This sequence comes from Salvelinus namaycush, assembly GCF_016432855.1. Classification (NCBI taxonomy): domain Eukaryota; kingdom Metazoa; phylum Chordata; class Actinopteri; order Salmoniformes; family Salmonidae; genus Salvelinus; species Salvelinus namaycush. The sequence goes on from NC_052313.1 coordinate 54,187,934, forward strand.
TGCAGGCAGAGACTCCAGAAACAACCTTCAACTTCCTGCAGGCAGAGACTCCAGAAACAACCTTCAACTTCCTGCAGGCAGAGACTCCAGAAACAACCTTCAACTTCCTGCAGACAGAGACTCCAGAAACAACCTTCAACTTCCTGCAGGCAGAGACTCCAGAAACAACCTTCAACTTCCTGCAGGCAGAGACTCCAGAAACAACCTTCAACTTCCTGCAGGCAGAGACTCCAGAAACAACCTTCAACTTCCTGCAGGCAGAGACTCCAGAAACAACCTTCAACTTCCTGCAGGCAGAGACTCCAGAAACAACCTTCAACTTCCTGCAGGAAGAGACTCCAGAAACAACCTTCAACTTCCTGCAGGCAGAGACTCCAGAAACAACCTTCAACTTCCTGCAGACAGAGACTCCAGAAACAACCTTCAACTTCCTGCAGGCAGAGACTCCAGAAACAACCTTCAACTTCCTGCAGGCAGAGACTCCAGAAACAACCTTCAACTTCCTGCAGGCAGAGACTCCAGAAACAACCTTCAACTTCCTGCAGGCAGAGACTCCAGAAACAACCTTCAACTTCCTGCAGGCAGAGACTCCAGAAACAACCTTCAACTTCCTGCAGGCAGAGACTCCAGAAACAACCTTCAACTTCCTGCAGACAGAGACTCCAGAAACAACCTTCAACTTCCTGCAGGCAGAGACTCCAGAAACAACCTTCAACTTCCTGCAGGCAGAGACTCCAGAAACAACCTTCAACTTCCTGCAGGCAGAGACTCCAGAAACAACCTTTAACTTCCTGCAGACAGAGACTCCAGAAACAACCTTCAACTTCCTGCAGGCAGAGACTCCAGAAACAACCTTCAACTTCCTGCAGGCAGAGACTCCAGAAACAACCTTCAACTTCCTGCAGGCAGAGACATCTAAATGGTAAGTAGAAGAAAAGGCTCAGTGGCCAAAATGTGTCTCTGTCTCTTCAACACTGGGATGTGATGAAGACCATCTATCTATGTGGTTTTGCTGGGCTGTAGTGTGTTATAGAGACTCTGGACTTAGTGCTGAGTGGGAGGATCTACTGGACTGGACTGATTTACAGAGAGGCAGCCAGCCAAACAAAAGGTCTCTCTCTCTCTCAAGCAGCATGGCCACGCAGAGCGTCACCATGGCGACGCTAGTTACCGCACTCAGGGATGTGGGGCCGCCATTGTTGAGCAATAACACATAAATATATGTAAACAAGCATGAATGCACACACACACACACACACACACACACACACACACACACACACACACACACACACACACACACACACACACACACACACACACACACACACACACACACACACACACACACACACACACACACACACACACACACAAAAAGACACTTTCTTTTCATGCTAAGGAAGCAAGTTGTACCTTCCCAGCTAACAGACAGTATATCACACAGGAAAAGCATTAGCATTACAACACACTACACTGAGTGGGGCGGCAGGGTAGCCTAGTAACCGAAAGGTTGCAAGTTCAAATCCCCGAGCTGACAAGGTACAAATCTGTCAACTGCCACTGAACAGGCAGTTAACCCACTATTCTTAGGCTGTCATTGAAAATAAGAATTTGTTCTTAACTGACTTGCATAGTTAAATAAAGGTAAACTAAATGTTAAAAAGACAGACCACTAGCCAACAGGCAGGATGTCAAGAAGACACATCCCCAACAGTACTCAGTCCTGTACATCTCTACACTAGATGATGGGCCACTATTGTCCCCAACAGTACTCAGTCCTGTACATCTCTACACTAGATGATGGGCCACTATTGTCCCTAACAGTACTCAGTCCTGTACATCTCTACACTAGATGATGGGCCACTATTGTCCTAACAGTACTCAGTCCTGTACATCTCTACACTAGATGATGGGCCACTATTGTCCCTAACAGTACTCAGTCCTGTACATCTCTACACTAGATGATGGGCCACTATTGTCCTAACAGTACTCAGTCCTGTACATCTCTACACTAGATGATGGGCCACTATTGTCCTAACAGTACTCAGTCCTGTACATCTCTACACTAGATGATGGGCCACTATTGTCCCTAACAGTACTCAGTCCTGTACATCTCTACACTAGATGATGGGCCACTATTGTCCTAACAGTCCTCAGTCCTGTACATCTCTACACTAGATGATGGGCCACTATTGTCCTAACAGTCCTCAGTCCTGTACATCTCTACACTAGATGATGGGCCACTATTGTCCTAACAGTCCTCAGTCCTGTACATCTCTACACTAGATGATGGGCCACTATTGTCCTAACAGTACTCAGTCCTGTACATCTCCACACTAGATGATGGGCCACTATTGTCCTAACAGTACTCAGTCCTGTACATCTCTGCACTAGATGATGGGCCACTATTGTCCTAACAGTACTCAGTCCTGTACATCTCTGCACTAGATGATGGGCCACTATTGTCCTAACAGTCCTCAGTCCTGTACATCTCTACACTAGATGATGGGCTACTATTGTCCTAACAGTACTCAGTCCTGTACATCTCTACACTAGATGATGGGCCACTATTGTCCTAACAGTCCTCAGTCCTGTACATCTCTACACTAGATGATGGGCTACTATTGTCCTAACAGTACTCAGTCCTGTACATCTCTACACTAGATGATGGGCCACTATTGTCCTAACAGTACTCAGTCCTGTACATCTCCACACTAGATGATGGGCCACTATTGTCCTAACAGTACTCAGTCCTGTACATCTCTACACTAGATGATGGGCCACTATTGTCCTAACAGTACTCAGTCCTGTACATCTCTACACTAGATGATGGGCCACTATTGTCCTAACAGTACTCAGTCCTGTACATCTCTACACTAGATGATGGGCCACTATTGTCCTAACAGTACTCAGTCCTGTACATCTCTACACTAGATGATGGGTCACTATTGTCCTAACAGTACTCAGTCCTGTACATCTCTACACTAGATGATGGGTCACTATTGTCCTAACAGTACTCAGTATATAACGTCTATATGAGGGGTTTATATAACGTCTATATGAGGGGGTTTATATAACGTCTATATGTGGGGGTTTATATAACGTCTATATGAGGGGGTTTATATAACGTCTATATGAGGGGTTTATATAACATCTATATGAGGGGGTTTATATAACGTCTATATGAGGGGGTTTATATAACGTCTATATGAGGGGGTTTATATAACGTCTATATGAGGGGGTTTATATTACGTCTATATGAGGGGGTTTATATAACGTCTATATGAGGGGGTTTATATTACGTCTATATGAGGGGGTTTATATAACGTCTATATGAGGGGGTTTATATAACGTCTATATGAGGGGGTTTATATAACGTCTATATGAGGGGTTTATATAACGTCTATATGAGGGGGTTTATATTACGTCTATATGAGGGGGTTTATATTACGTCTATATGGGGGGGTTTATATAACGTCTATATGAGGGGGTTTATATTACGTCTATATGAGGGGGTTTATATTACGTCTATATGGGGGGGTTTATATAACGTCTATATGAGGGGGTTTATATAACGTCTATATGAGGGGGTTTATATAACGTCTATATGAGGGGGTTTATATAACGTCTATATGAGGGGGTTTATATAACGTCTATATGATGGGTTTATATAACGTCTATATGAGGGGGTTTATATAACGTCTATATGAGGGGGTTTATATAACGTCTATATGAGGGGATTTATATAACGTCTATATGAGGGGGTTTATATAACGTCTATATGAGGGGGTTTATATAACGTCTATATGAGGGGGTTTATATAACGTCTATATGAGGGGGTTTATATAACGTCTATATGAGGGGGTTTATATAACGTCTATATGAGGGGGTTTATATAACGTCTATATGAGGGGGTTTATATAACGTCTATATGATGAGTACTCCATGGAAATGGATCAACTTGCATGTCAACTTCAATCATGTCGCCTGAGGGTAGATAAGAGAAATCATATTTAAATGGACTTGTATTTGCATATCCTCAATGTCATAAATGTGTTGCATGAAGTGTTTTCCCTTCCTGTCTGGGTTGGCTTTACTTCCTGTGTAATGGTCTTCCTGAGGAGTGGGGCAGGGGGACAGGTAGGGAGGAGGGGGGATGGAGGAATGGAGGGTTGGAGGGAGGAGAGGGTAGGGCTGAGAAGGGGAGTTGAGGACTCACCCAACACCAGAAGCTCCACAGGGGCCTCATTCCTGCCCTCGAGGTCGTCAGAGATGACCACCTTACAGAGGTACACCCCACTGTCTCCCCACTGGAGCTCCCCGATACGCAGGTCAGCCTCTGGAGAGAGGGAGGGGGAGGAAGACAGAATATATTAAAAAAAAATAAGTATCACATCTAACATATCACTCTGTCAAACATCACTCTGTCAAACATCACTGTGTCAAACATCACATCTAACATATCACTCTGTCAAACATCCTTCTGTCAAACATCACTGTGTCAAACATCACTCTGTCAAACATCACTCTGTCAAACATCACTCTGTCAAACATCACATCTAACTCATCACTCTGTCAAACATCACTCTGTCAAACAGCACTCTGTCAAACATCACATCTAACTCATCACTCTGTCAAACATCACTCTGTCAAACATCACTCTGTCAAACATCACATCTAACTCATCACTCTGTCAAACATCACTCTGTCAAACATCACTCTGTCAAACATCACTCTGTCAAACATCACTCTGTCAAACATCACTCTGTCAAACATCACTCTGTCAAACATCACTCTGTCAAACATCACTCTGTCAAACATCACATCTAACACATCACTCTGTCAAACATCACTATGTCAAACATCACATCTAACACATCACTCTGTCAAACATCACTCTGTCAAACATCACTCTGTCAAACATCACTCTGTCAAACATCACTGTGTCAAACATCACATCTAACTCATCACTCTGTCAAACATCACTATGTCAAACATCACATCTAACTCATCACTCTGTCAAACATCACTCTGTCCAACATCACTCTGTCAAACCTCACTCTGTCAAACATCACATCTAACACATCACTCTGTCAAACCGCACTCTGTCCAACATCACATCACTGTGTCAAACGACACTCTGTCAAACATCACATCTAACACATCACTCTGTCAAACATCACTATGTCAAACATCACATCTAACACATCACTCTGTCAAACATCACTCTGTCAAACATCACTCTGTCAAACATCACTCTGTCAAACATCACTGTGTCAAACATCACATCTAACTCATCACTCTGTCAAACATCACTCTGTCAAACATCACATCTAACTCATCACTCTGTCAAACATCACTCTGTCAAACATCACTCTGTCAAACATCACTCTGTCAAACATCACATCTAACACATCACTCTGTCAAACCGCACTCTGTCCAACATCACATCACTCTGTCAAACATCACTCTGTCAAACTACCTTACAACATTCCTTAACTTCCCATGTGAAGTCTCAAATACAATTCAACTGAGAATATAAATATCAAGATCGTCAAGGACAAGGAGGAACGGAGAAACAGGTTTGTTTTGGCCAGTTAGGGGGAGGAGGAGAGAACATTGTGTCTGATACAGTCCACGGAGGAGTTGTGTTGAGTGATAAACAGTAAACAGTAAAGGAGGTGAGAGGTTGGGTGGACTCTGTGGTGGGAGACTTTCAGCAGACCAGTCAGTCCATTGTGAGGCGGACATGTAAACAGGCCTATTTAAGGGACAGGAAGAGACAAGCATAATGAACAGTCTTTCCTGTTGGGGATAGGGCTGGAGTTGGGGCTGTGGGTTAGGAGACTGCAAGTCTCAAATCCTATGGACAACCAGAAAATAGTTTTGGGGATATTTAACATGCCACTGTATTGAACCCATTTGGTGCAGTTTATAATATTTATAATATATTGATGTGCATAGTGTATATTGATGTGTGTAGTGTATATTGATGTGTATATTGATGTGTATAGTGTATATTGATGTGTATATTGATGTGTATAGTGTATATTGATGTGTGTAGTGTATATTGATGTGTATAGTGTATATTGATGTGTATATTGATGTGTATAGTATATATTGATGTGTATAGTGTATATTGATGTGTATAGTGTATATTGATGTGTATATTGATGTGCATATTGATGTGCATAGTGTATATTGATGTGTATATTGATGTGTGTAGTGTATATTGATGTGTATATTGATGTGTATATTGATGTGTTTGGTGTATATCGATGTGTATAGTGTATATTGATGTGTATATTGATGTGTATAGTGTATATTGATGTGTTTGGTGTATATTGATATGTATAGTGTATATTGATGTGTATAGTGTATATTGATGTGTTTGGTGTATATTGATGTGTATAGTGTATATTGATGTGTATAGTGTATATTTATGTGTATAGTGTATATTGATGTGTATAGTGTATATTGATGTGTATAGTGTATATTGATGTGTATATTGATGTGCATAGTGTATATTGATGTGTATATTGATGTGCATAGTGTATATTGATGTGTTTGGTGTATATTGATGTGTATATTGATGTGCATAGTGTATATTGATGTGTTTGGTGTATATTGATGTGTATAGTGTATATTGATGTGTATATTGATGTCTATAGTGTATATTGATGTGTTTGGTGTATATTGATGTGTATAGTGTATATTGATGTGTATAGTGTATATTGATGTGTTTGGTGTATATTGATGTGTATAGTGTATATTGATGTGTATATTGATGTGTATAGTGTATATTTATGTGTATAGTGTATATTGATGTATATAGTGTATATTGATGTGTATATTGATGTGCATAGTGTATATTGATGTGTATAGTGTATATTGATGTGTATATTGATGTGTGTAGTGTATATTGATGTGTATATTGATGTGTTTGGTGTATATTGATGTGCATAGTGTATATTGATGTGTATATTGATGTGCATAGTGTATATTGATGTGTTTGGTGTATATTGATGTGTATAGTGTATATTGATGTGTATAGTGTATATTGATGTGTATAGTGTATACTGATGTGTATAGTGTATACTGATGTGTATATTGATGTGTATAGTGTATATTGATGTGTATAGTGTATATTGATGTGTTTAGTGTATATTGATGTGTATAGTGTATATTGATGTGTTTGGTGTATATTGATGTGTATAGTGTATATTGATGTCTCTACTTGCCATGTCTGATACTTTATTTATCAACCCTCCACCTTACTCTCTCTCTCTCTCTCCCTCCCCCCATCCCCCCATCCCCTACTCCATCCTTACTCCACAGATTCTTGGAACAGGGGAGCAAGTTCAACGTGTTTGTGCCCACTCCAGGGTTCACCAGAGGAGTCAAACCATTAAAGCTGACTTCACAGTGAACAGACAGAGAGAGAGAGCTCCTTTTGAAGAGCCCCACATCAGAGACAGAGAGAGAGGGAAAGATTGAGAGATAGAGAGAGAGATAGAGATAGAGAGAGAGAGAGAGAGAGGGGGAAAGATTGAGAGAGAGAGAGAGAGAGAGAGAGAGAGAGAGAGAGAGAGAGGGAGAGAGAGAGAGAGAGAGAGAGAGAGAGAGAGAGAGAGAAAGATTGAGGGATAGAGAGAGGGATAGAGAAAGAGAGAGAGAGAGAGAGAACAAGGTGTGAGAGAGAGGACAACATTAAAGCACGGCAATGTGGGAAAAAATCCTCTTTTGTCCATCTGGTCACAGGAGAAGAGAGGGTTGATTCTTATCCCTGATTTACAGCTCAATAAATCTGGGGTCCACATGCAGGTCAATTCCTTTCCCTCTTTCCCCCCTCTCTCTCTGTCTCCGTCTCCGTCCCTCTTTCTCCCTCTCTCTGTCTCCCTCTCCGCCCCTCTCTCTACAGCTCTCTCTCTCTCTCTGTCTCCCTCTCCGCCCCCCTCTCTCTCTCTGCAGCTCTCTCTCTCTACAGCTCTCTCTCTCTATTAGCAGCTCTCTCTGTCTCCCTCTCCGTCCCTCTCTCTCTCCGTCTCCACCCTTCTCTCTCTCTCCCTCTTTCCCTCTCTCACTCTCTCTGTCTCCATCTTTCCCTCTCTCACTCTCTCTGTCTCCATCTTTCCCTCTCTCTCTCTCCTCTCCCTCTTACTCTATCCATCTCTCTCTTCCTCTCTCGCTCTCTTTCCCTGTCTGCTCACCGATGCCTCTGAGTCTAAAGCGGCTATCAAAACGTGTATGTGTACACACAGCAGTGTTCTAGAATGTTGGACCGTTGACTTTCATACTTTGAATTCTTAGCGTGGCTCAAGCAATTTCTCCAACTGTCAACACATTAAAACGCATAGAGGACGAGAACGTGGAGGTGCGTGTTCGGGCTGTGCGTCCCCCATGTAGCTATATCACAATGGGACGCCGGACTATCACGTCTCTTCCTCTTCATCACCCTGCCTGTCCTCCACAACACCCTCTCAGTGTCTCTTCAGAGGACCTCACAACACGCATGTGGGTGGGTGCATGTCAACGTGTGTGTTATGGAATTGAGAAGAGAGGCAGCCTTGTGACCTGCCTGTGACCTCAACCACCTGTGACCTTTATCTACATGATCTTTATTTGATCTGCTGGACCTGGCCAGCCTCCCTGGACATCTAGTCCCCCTGATGTAATACCATCATCAACAACACTAGTGACATGTCTTGTATCTAGAGGACCTGGCCAGCCTCCCTGGACATCTAGTCCCCCTGATGTAATAGCATCATCAACAACACTAGTGACATGTCTTGTATCTAGAGGACCTGACCAGCCTCCCTGGACATCTAGTCCCCCTGATTTAATACCATCATCAACAACACTAGTGACATGTCTTGTATCTAGAGGACCTGACCAGCCTCCCTGGACATCTAGTCCCCCTGATTTAATACCATCATCAACAACACTAGTGACATGTCTTGTATCTAGAGGACCTGACCAGCCTCCCTGGACATCTAGTCCCCCTGATGTAATACCATCATCAACAACACTAGTGACATGTCTTTTATCTAGAGGACCTGACCAGCCTCCCTGGACATCTAGTCCCCCTGATGTAATACCATCATCAACAACACTAGTGACATGTCTTGTATCTAGAGGACCTGACCAGCCTCCCTGGACATCTAGTCCCCCTGATGTAATACCATCATCAACAACACTAGTGACATGTCTTTTATCTAGAGGACCTGACCAGCCTCCCTGGACATCTAGTCCCCCTGATGTAATACCATAATCAACAACACTAGTGACATGTCTTGTATCTAGAGGACCTGACCAGCCTCCCTGGACATCTAGTCCCCCTGATGTAATACCATCATCAACAACACTAGTGACATGTCTTGTATCTAGAGGACCTGACCAGCCTCCCTGGACATCTAGTCCCCCTGATGTAATAGCATCATCAACAACACTAGTGACATGTCTTGTATCTAGAGGACCTGACCAGCCTCCCTGGACATCTAGTCCCCCTGATGTAATACCATCATCAACAACACTAGTGACATGTCTTGTATCTAGAGGACCTGACCAGCCTCCCTGGACATCTAGTCCCCCTGATGTAATACCATCATCAACAACACTAGTGACATGTCTTTTATCTAGAGGACCTGACCAGCCTCCCTGGACATCTAGTCCCCCTGATGTAATAGCATCATCAACAACACTAGTGACATGTCTTGTATCTAGAGGACCTGACCAGCCTCCCTGGACATCTAGTCCCCCTGATTTAATAGCATCATCAACAACACTAGTGACATGTCTTGTATCTAGAGGACCTGACCAGCCTCCCTGGACATCTAGTCCCCCTGATGTAATAGCATCATCAACAACACTAGTGACATGTCTTGTATCTAGAGGACCTGACCAGCCTCCCTGGACATCTAGTCCCCCTGATGTAATAGCATCATCAACAACACTAGTGACATGTCTTGTATCTAGAGGACCTGACCAGCCTCCCTGGACATCTAGTCCCCCTGATGTAATAGCATCATCAACAACACTAGTGACATGTCTTGTATCTAGAGGACCTGACCAGCCTCCCTGGACATCTAGTCCCCCTGATGTAATAGCATCATCAACAACACTAGTGACATGTCTTGTATCTAGAGGACCTGACCAGCCTCCCTGGACATCTAGTCCCCCTGATGTAATAGCATCATCAACAACACTAGTGACATGTCTTGTATCTAGAGGACCTGACCAGCCTCCCTGGACATCTAGTCCCCCTGATTTAATACCATCATCAACAACACTAGTGACATGTCTTGTATCTAGAGGACCTGACCAGCCTCCCTGGACATCTAGTCCCCCTGATTTAATACCATCATCAACAACACTAGGGACATGTCTTGTATCTAGAGGACCTGACCAGCCTCCCTGGACATCTAGTCCCCCTGATGTAATACCATCATCAACAACACTAGTGACATGTCTTGTATCTAGAGGACCTGACCAGCCTCCCTGGACATCTAGTCCCCCTGATGTAATACCATCATCAACAACAGTAGTATTGAGTGCCATGTCTTACTGTTGATGATAGTAATATCTCTGGCCTTGTAGTGCTCGGCCAGGGTGATGGAGGATCCGGTGACGGAGGCCACCACGCGGACGGTGCGGCTAGAATCGGAGCAGTCTAGATGGGACGAGGAGCCCGGCTCGGACCCCCTTACCCCCAGGCTCTCCGGGAAGCTGAAGGCGTCGCGGGTGCGGTCGCGGCAGTAAGACTTGTACCACCATTGGACCACAGGCGTCTGGGTGGACATGCTGGAGTATTGACACGGCAGGACCACCGACTGGAACAGCATGGCATACTTCCTGTCTTCACGAGCGGAGACCTGGATGGCTGAGCTTGATGGGAGATCTGGGGGAGAGAGAAAGAGAGACAGAGAGAGGGTCACTAATTGCCATGTCAAGGAGATGACATGATAGCACAAACAGATCTGGGACCTGGCTAGCTGGCAGTGTCACTGTGAACAGACATAAAGAGAGAAATACCCAGATCTGCAGTGTGGCCCTGTCTGCCCTCCTACATTCACCACGAGACCAGCACTTCAGACCAACCGGTAATTACATAATCTAGTGAATGTTCACCTCCAGCCTCACAAAGCTCCTAAAACACAGTTAAATACAGCCTGTTACCATCAACGTGAAACAGAGCAGGAGTAGACTAGTCTGACTGCGTGTAGTGGAGGTGAGTTGGACTCGTGCTCTCGTGATGAGGGAGCCCTGCGTGCGACGTCATAATCAGTATCCCCCTCAGGAGGTTTCCCACCTGTGACATGCGGTTCTGAGGCTGGAACTGGGTTAGCTAGAAGAAGAGCCTTCATTTCTCCTAGACCCAGACTGTGTTAACTATGTCTGCTTGGATAAGGGACTTGATAGACCTAGACTGTGTTAACTATGTCTGCTTGGATAAGGGACTTGATAGACCCAGACTGTGTTAACTATGTCTGCTTGGATAAGGGACTTGATAGACCTAGACTGTGTTAACTATGTCTGCTTGGATAAGGGACTTGATAGACCTAGACTGTGTTAACTATGTCTGCTTGGATAAGGGACTTGATAGACCTAGACTGTGTTAACTATGTCTGCTTGGATAAGGGACTTGATAGACCTAGACTGTGTTAACTATGTCTGCTTGGATAAGGGACTTGATAGACCTAGACTGTGTTAACTATGTCTGCTTGGATAAGGGACTTGATAGACCTAGACTGTGTTAACTATGTCTGCTTGGATAAGGGACTTGATAGACCTAGACTGTGTTAACTATGTCTGCTTGGATAAGGGACTTGATAGACCTAGACTGTGTTAACTATGTCTGCTTGGATAAGGGACTTGATAGACCTAGACTGTGTTAACTATGTCTGCTTGGATAAGGGACTTGATAGACCTAGACTGTGTTAACTATGTCTGCTTGGATAAGGGACTTGATAGACCTAGACTGTGTTAACTATGTCTGCTTGGATAAGGGACTTGATAGACCTAGACTGTGTTAACTATGTCTGCTTGGATAAGGGACTTGATAGACCTAGACTGTGTTAACTATGTCTGCTTGGATAAGGGACTTGATAGACCTAGACTGTGTTAACTATGTCTGCTTGGATAAGGGACTTGACGGGACCGCTGAAATCTACTTGTCTCCTTGTTTGGGAAGGAGGAGCAGAGGTCGTTTCATCCTTAACAGGTGTCTATACGGTTAGTGTAGACACACAGGCTGGGGACGAGGCTACTGAAAGGTTTTCATGAACCTCAGAAAGAGAAATCAGAGTTTCTCAGGATCTGTTCCAGTTCAATTCCTGTCTGTACAATTGAACACCGTCTGTGTCCCAAATGGCACCTTATTTAGTGCACTACTTTTGACCAGGGCCCATAGGTCTCAAAAGTAGTGCACTATGTAGGGAATAGGGTGCCATTTGGGACGAACTAACAGCATTTCTGCAGTAGAGGAGACTGTAATTTTAATAGGCAATCTGACTCAACAAAATGAACAGAATTATATGTTGCTGGTGTGGTAATCTTTCATTTTAAATACCAGTTACCCGGGTTTACCAGTGTGGTGATTGAGTAAATCCCCCCACACTTAACACAAGTGGTCACTATGACCAGTCTCAAAGCCTAAAAACATAAAAACAGCTGATTCACTCTGTCTGTATGTGACTCACTGAGTTGAGTTGATATGATTCTGAACAGAATGTAGCAGAGGTGGTTCAGTGGTTCATGATGAGGAACCTGATTCACTCTGTCTGTATCTGACTCACTGAGTTGAGTTGATATGATTCTGAACAGAATGTAGCAGAGGTGGTTCAGTGGTTCGTGATGAGGAACCTGATTCACTCTGTCTGTATCTGACTCACTGAGTTGAGTTGATATGATTCTGAACAGAATGTAGCAGAGGTGGTTCAGTGGTTCATGATGAGGAACCTGATTCACTCTGTCTGTATGTGACTCACTGAGTTGAGTTGATATGATTCTGAACAGAATGTAGCAGAGGTGGTTCAGTGGTTCATGATGAGGAACCTGATTCACTCTGTCTGTATCTGACTCACTGAGTTGAGTTGATATGATTCTGAACAGAATGTAGCAGAGGTGGTTCAGTGGTTCGTGATGAGGAACCTGATTCACTCTGTCTGTATCTGACTCACTGAGTTGAGTTGATATGATTCTGAACAGAATGTAGCAGAGGTGGTTCAGTGGTTCGTGATGAGGAACCTGATTCACTCTGTCTGTATCTGACTCACTGAGTTGAGTTGATATGATTCTGAACAGAATGTAGCAGAGGTGGTTCAGTGGTTCGTGATGAGGAACCTGATTCACTCTGTCTGTATCTGACTCACTGAGTTGAGTTGATATGATTCTGAACAGAATGTAGCAGAGGTGGTTCAGTGGTTCATGATGAGGAACCTGATTCACTCTGTCTGTATGTGACTCACTGAGTTGAGTTGATATGATTCTGAACAGAATGTAGCAGAGGTGGTTCAGTGGTTCGTGATGAGGAACCTGATTCACTCTGTCTGTATCTGACTCACTGAGTTGAGTTGATATGATTCTGAACAGAATGTAGCAGAGGTGGTTCAGTGGTTCGTGATGAGGAACCTGATTCACTCTGTCTGTATGTGACTCACTGAGTTGAGTTGATATGATTCTGAACAGAATGTAGCAGAGGTGGTTCAGTGGTTCATGATGAGGAACCTGATTCACTCTGTCTGTATCTGACTCACTGAGTTGAGTTGATATGATTCTGAACAGAATGTAGCAGAGGTGGTTCAGTGGTTCGTGATGAGGAACCTGATTCACTCTGTCTGTATCTGACTCACTGAGTTGAGTTGATATGATTCTGAACAGAATGTAGCAGAGGTGGTTCAGTGGTTCGTGATGAGGAACCTGATTCACTCTGTCTGTATCTGACTCACTGAGTTGAGTTGATATGATTCTGAACAGAATGTAGCAGAGGTGGTTCAGTGGTTCGTGATGAGGAACCTGATTCACTCTGTCTGTATCTGACTCACTGAGTTGAGTTGATATGATTCTGAACAGAATGTAGCAGAGGTGGTTCAGTGGTTCATGATGAGGAACCTGATTCACTCTGTCTGTATGTGACTCACTGAGTTGAGTTGATATGATTCTGAACAGAATGTAGCAGAGGTGGTTCAGTGGTTCGTGATGAGGAACCTGATTCACTCTGCCTGTATCTGACTCACTGAGTTGAGTTGATATGATTCTGAACAGAATGTAGCAGAGGTGGTTCAGTGGTTCGTGATGAGGAACCTGATTCACTCTGTCTGTATCTGACTCACTGAGTTGAGTTGATATGATTCTGAACAGAATGTAGCAGAGGTGGTTCAGTGGTTCGTGATGAGGAACCTGATTCACTCTGTCTGTATCTGACTCACTGAGTTGAGTTGATATGATTCTGAACAGAATGTAGCAGAGGTGGTTCAGTGGTTCATGATGAGGAACCTGATTCACTCTGTCTGTATGTGACTCACTGAGTTGAGTTGATATGATTCTGAACAGAATGTAGCAGAGGTGGTTCAGTGGTTCGTGATGAGGAACCTGATTCACTCTGTCTGTATCTGACTCACTGAGTTGAGTTGATATGATTCTGAACAGAATGTAGCAGAGGTGGTTCAGTGGTTCGTGATGAGGAACCTGATTCACTCTGTCTGTATGTGACTCACTGAGTTGAGTTGATATGATTCTGAACAGAATGTAGCAGAGGTGGTTCAGTGGTTCATGATGAGGAACCTGATTCACTCTGTCTGTATCTGACTCACTGAGTTGAGTTGATATGATTCTGAACAGAATGTAGCAGAGGTGGTTCAGTGGTTCGTGATGAGGAACCTGATTCACTCTGTCTGTATCTGACTCACTGAGTTGAGTTGATATGATTCTGAACAGAATGTAGCAGAGGTGGTTCAGTGGTTCGTGATGAGGAACCTGATTCACTCTGTCTGTATCTGACTCACTGAGTTGAGTTGATATGATTCTGAACAGAATGTAGCAGAGGTGGTTCAGTGGTTCGTGATGAGGAACCTGATTCACTCTGTCTGTATCTGACTCACTGAGTTGAGTTGATATGATTCTGAACAGAATGTAGCAGAGGTGGTTCAGTGGTTCATGATGAGGAACCTGATTCACTCTGTCTGTATGTGACTCACTGAGTTGAGTTGATATGATTCTGAACAGAATGTAGCAGAGGTGGTTCAGTGGTTCGTGATGAGGAACCTGATTCACTCTGTCTGTATCTGACTCACTGAGTTGAGTTGATATGATTCTGAACAGAATGTAGCAGAGGTGGTTCAGTGGTTCGTGATGAGGAACCTGATTCACTCTGTCTGTATCTGACTCACTGAGTTGAGTTGATATGATTCTGAACAGAATGTAGCAGAGGTGGTTCAGTGGTTCGTGATGAGGAACCTGATTCACTCTGTCTGTATCTGACTCACTGAGTTGAGTTGATATGATTCTGAACAGAATGTAGCAGAGGTGGTTCAGTGGTTCGTGATGAGGAACCTGATTCACTCTGTCTGTATCTGACTCACTGAGTTGAGTTGATATGATTCTGAACAGAATGTAGCAGAGGTGGTTCAGTGGTTCGTGATGAGGAACCTGAAGATGAGCGTTAGCTCTCAGAGTTCATGTCTAGGATCAAGCTCAGGGGACAAACAGTGTTGTGGTGAGTAGACTAGTTCAAACACAGTTGGTTAATACGTTCTGAACCCGACAGATCTCATGAGCAGGAGCTTGACAACACAGCTGGACAGTCCAGTCAATCAGCAGGTGATGAACTGAAAACACACACGCCTAAAAACATCTGTGTCTGCTAAATGTGTGTGTGTGTGTGTGTGTGTGTGTGTGTGTGTGTGTGTGTGTGTGTGTGTGTGTGTGTGTGTGTGTGTGTGTGTGTGTGTGTGTGTGTGTGTGTGTGTGTGTGTGTGTGTGTGTGTGTGTGGTGTTTCTCTGAATAGGCAGTGGGAAGTGAGGTCAGTGAACAATGTGGTCTGAAATGGAACAGTGAGCAGAGAGGGAGAGATGGGGGATGGGTAGCTTCATTTAATCATGTCCTGTGTGTGTGTGTGTGTGTGTGTGTGTGTGTGTGTGTGTGTGTGTGTGTGTGTGTGTGTGTGTGTGTGTGTGTGTGTGTGTGTGTGTGTGTGTGTGTGTGTGTGTGTGTGTGTGTGTGTGTTACACGGAACCCAAACCGGCTGCGCGCGTGCGCCATCGCGCATAAATGTATTTTGCCCCCCCACACCAAACGCGATCACGACACGCAGGTTAAAATATCAAAACAAACTCTGAACCAATGACATTAATTTGGGGACAGGTCGAAAAGCATTAAACATGTATGGCAATTTAGCTAGTTAGCTTGCACTTGCTAGCTAACGTTAATTTGTTCTATTTAACTAGCTTGCTGTTGCTAGCTAATTTGTCCTGGGATATAAACATTTAGTTGTTATTTTACCTGAAATGCACAAGGACCTCTACTCCGACAATTAATTCACACATAAAACGGCCAACCAAATCGTTTCTAGTCATCTCTCCTCCTTCCAGGCTTTTTCATCGTTTAAATTATGTGGTGATCGCATCTAAACTTTCATTGTATTACCACGACAACCAGCAAAACAGTTCGTCTTTCAATCACCCACGTGGGTATAACCAATGAGGAGATGGCACGTGGGTACCTGCTTCTATAAACCAATGAGGAGATGGGAGAGGCAGGACTTGCAGCGAGATCTGCGTCAGAAATAGGAATGTCTTCTATTTTAGCCCTTGGCATCGCAGACGCTCATTGGCGTGCGCGAGCAGTGTGGGTGCAATAATTGAATAACATGGATTTCTACATTTATTTTGCAACGCTCGTGCACGCGACGTGTCCGGTCTGGTCAGCATGTTAGACAGTAGAGTTGTCACATTCTCCCAAACCACTTCATGAAACAGGGAACTTCTGGATGAGCCAGCAATAAAACAGTAACAGCTTCCATAACATTACTAGAACATTCCCATAACATTACTAGAACATTCCCAAAACATTACTAGAACATTCCCAAAACATTCCCATAACATTACTAGAACATTCCCAAAACATTACTAGAACATTCCCATAACATTACTAGAACATTCCCAAAACATTGCCATAACATTACTAGAACATTCCCAAAACATTACTAGAACATTCCCATAACATTACTAGAACATTCCCAAAACATTGCCATAACATTACTAGAACATTCCCAAAACATTACTAGAACATTCCCATAACATTACTAGAACATTCCCATAACATTACTAGAACATTCCCAAAACATTGCCATAACATTACTAGAACATGTCCATAACATTACTAGAACATTCCCAAAACATTGCCATAACATTACTAGAACATTCCCAAAACATTCCCATAACATTACTAGAACATTCCCAAAACATTGCCATAACATTCCCAGCAGCAGAAAGGGAAACATCAGGAAGGTCAGCAGGGTCTTTCAGAGGATTGAGAGCTACTGGGAACACATGCTTTATTCGTTTCCAGGGAAACCACCTCAGGAGGGGAGCAGGGACAGGGGTGGTTTATTTTATTAGTTCATCTACAGAAGAGCCCTACTGAGTCTACAGAAGAGCCCTACTGAGTCTACAGAAGAGCCCTACTGTGTCTACAGGAGGGTTCTAAAGAGTCTACAGGAGGGGTCTACGGAGTCTACAGGAGGGTTCTACGGGAGGGTTTAGAGGGGAGAGGAGCTGAGCCTAGCTGTTTCAGACACACACAGAGCGAGAGAGAGATTAAACGACAGAGAGAGAGATGGTAGAGAGGGAAAGAGTGTAGAGAGACGAGGGAGAAAGAGAAGGGGAAGAGAGAGAGAGAGAGAGAGAGAGAGAGAGAGAGAGAGAGAGAGAGAGGGGGACAGGGGAAATCGGTTGGTGTGTAGTAGGTTACATTCCTCACACCGCAGGCCACAGCACTTCAGGAGAGCAGGGAAAGAAAGGATGAGGAGGGAAAGGGAGGAGAGGCAGCGAGCAGAAGTCCACTTCAGACCTGTTCCTTATGCTGTTTGTAGTTTGAAAGTTGCACATAGAGCATTAGAAAATAAGGCCCTTTTCCCTGTGGTGTCCCTCAAACACCTGCTGCTAGTCTAAGGACCTGTGGTCTCCCTCACACACCTGCTGCTAGACTAAGGACCTGTGGTGTCCCTCAAACACCTGCTGCTAGTCTAAGGACCTGTGGTGTCCCTCAAACACCTGCTGCTAGACTAAGGACCTGTGGTGTCCCTCAAACACCTGCTGCTAGACTAAAGACCTATGGTGTCCCTCAAACACCTGCTGCTAGTCTAAGGACCTGTGGTGTCCCTCAAACACCTGCTGCTAGTCTAAGGACCTGTGGTGTCCCTCAAACACCTGCTGCTAGTCTAAGGACCTATGGTGTCCCTCAAACACCTGCTGCTAGTCTAAGGACCTGTGGTGTCCCTCAAACACCTGCTGCTAGTCTAAGGACCTGTGGTGTCCCTCAAACACCTGCTGCTAGTCTAAGGACCTGTGGTGTCCCTCAAACACCTGCTGCTAGTCTAAGGACCTATGGTGTCCCTCAAACACCTGCTGCTAGTCTAAGGACCTGTGGTGTCCCTCAAACACCTGCTGCTAGTCTAAGGACATATGGTGTCCCTCACAAACACCTGCTGCTAGTCTAAGGACCTGTGGTGTCCCTCACAAACACCTGCTGCTAGTCTAAGGACCTATGGTGTCCCTCAAACACCTGCTGCTAGTCTAAGGACCTGTGGTGTCCCTCAAACACTTGCTGCTAGTCTAAGGACATATGGTGTCCCTCACAAACACCTGCTGCTAGTCTAACGACCCGTGGTGTCCCTCAAACACCTGCTGCTAGACTAAGGACCTGTGGTGTCCCTCAAACACCTGCTGCTAGTCTAAGGACCTATGGAGACCCTCAAACACCTACTGCTAGTCTAAGGACATATGGTGTCCCTCAAACACCTGCTGCTAGTCTAAGGACCAGTGGTGTCCCTCAAACACCTGCTGCTAGTCTAAGGACTTATGGTGTTCCTCAAACACCTGCTGCTAGTCTAAGGACCTGTGGTGTCCCTCAAACACCTGCTGCTAGTCTAAGGACCTATGGTGACTCTCAAACACCTGCTGCTAGTCTAAGGACATATGGTGTCCCTCAAACCCCTGCTTCTAGTCTAAGGACCTATGGTGTCCCTCACAAACACCTAATGCTAGTCTAAGGACATATAGTGTCCCTCAAACACCTGCTGCTAGTATAAGGACCTGTGGTGTCCCTCAAACACCTGCTGCTAGTCTAAGGACTTATGGTGACCCTCAAACACCTACTGCTAGTCTAAGGACCTATGGTGTCCCTCAAACACCTGCTGCTAGTCTAAGGACTTATGGTGTTCCTCAAACACCTGCTGCTAGTCTAAGGACCTATGGTGTCCCTCACAAACACCTGCTGCTAGTCTAAGGACATATGGTGTCCCTCAAACACCTGCTGCTAGTCTAAGGACCTATGGTGTCCCTCAAACACCTGCTGCTAGACTAAGGACCTATGGTGACTATCAAACACCTGCTGCTAGTCTAAGGACATATGGTGTCCCTCAAACACCTGCTGCTAGTCTAAGGACCTATGGTGTCCCTCACAAACACCTGCTGCTAGACTAAGGACCTATGGTGTCCCTCACAAACACCTGCTGCTAGTCTAACGACCTGTGGTGTCCCTCAAACACCTGCTGCTAGACTAAGGACCTATGGTGTCCCTCACAAACACCTGCTGCTAGTCTAAGGACATATGGTGTCCCTCAAACACCTACTGCTAGTCTAAGGACATATGGTGTCCCTCACAAACACCTGCTGCTAGTCTAACGACCTGTGGTGTCCCTCAAACACCTGCTGCTAGACTAAGGACATATGGTGTCCCTCACAAACACCTGCTGCTAGTCTAACGACCTGTGGTGTCCCTCAAACACCTGCTGCTAGACTAAGGACCTATGGTGTCCCTCACAAACACCTGCTGCTAGTCTAACGACCTGTGGTGTCCCTCAAACACCTGCTGCTAGACTAAGGACCTATGGTGTCCCTCACAAACACCTGCTGCTAGTCTAAGGACATATGGTGTCCCTCAAACACCTACTGCTAGTCTAAGGGCCTGTGGTGTCCCTCAAACACCTGCTGCTAGTCTAAGGACCTGTGGTGTCCCTCAAACACCTGCTGCTAGTCTAAGGACATATGGTGTCCCTCAAACACCTGCTGCTAGTCTAAGGACATATGGTGTCCCTCAAACACCTACTGCTAGACTAAAGACATATGGTGTCCCTCAAACACCTGCTGCTAGTCTAAGGACATATGGTGTCCCTCAAACACCTGCTGCTAGTCTAAGGACATATGGTGTCCCTCAAACACCTGCTGCTAGTCTAAGGACATGTGGTGTCCCTCAAACACCTGCTGCTAGTCTAAGGACATATGGTGTCCCTCAAACACCTGCTGCTAGTCTAAGGACATATGGTGTCCCTCAAACACCTACTGCTAGACTAAAGACATATGGTGTCCCTCAAACACCTGCTGCTAGTCTAAGGACATATGGTGTCCCTCAAACACCTGCTGCTAGTCTAAGGACATATGGTGTCCCTCAAACACCTGCTGCTAGTCTAAGGACATGTGGTGTCCCTCAAACACCTACTGCTAGACTAAGGACATATGGTGTCCCTCAAACACCTACTGCTAGACTAAGGACATATGGTGTCCCTCAAACACCTACTGCTAGACTAAGGACATGTGGTGTCCCTCAAACACCTGCTGCTAGTCTAAGGACCTGTGGTGTCCCTCAAACACCTGCTGCTAGTCTAAGGACATATGGTGTCCCTCAAACACCTGCTGCTAGTCTAAGGACATATGGTGTCCCTCAAACACCTACTGCTAGACTAAAGACATATGGTGTCCCTCAAACACCTGCTGCTAGTCTAAGGACATATGGTGTCCCTCAAACACCTGCTGCTAGTCTAAGGACATATGGTGTCCCTCAAACACCTGCTGCTAGTCTAAGGACATGTGGTGTCCCTCAAACACCTACTGCTAGACTAAGGACATATGGTGTCCCTCAAACACCTACTGCTAGACTAAGGACATATGGTGTCCCTCAAACACCTACTGCTAGACTAAGGACATGTGGTGTCCCTCAAACACCTACTGCTAGACTAAGGACATGTGGTGTCCCTCAAACACCTACTGCTAGACTAAGGATATATGGTGTCCCTCAAACACCTACTGCTAGACTAAGGACATATGGTGTCCCTCACAAACACCTGCTGCTAGACTAAGGACATATGGTGTCCCTCAAACACCTGCTGCTAGACTAAGGACATATGGTGTCCCTCACACACCTGCTGCTAGTCTAAGGACCTGTGGTGTCCCTCACAAACACCTGCTGCTAGACTAAGGACATATGGTGTCCCTCAAACACCTTCTGCTAGTCTAAGGACCTGTGGTGTCCCTCAAACACCTGCTGCTAGACTAAGGACCTGTGGTGTCCCTCAAACACCTGCTGCTAGACTAAGGACATATGGTGTCCCTCAAACAGCTCCTGCTACCTAAGAGGACATTTTAAACACAGAGCTGGAGAAATCTACAAATCTACACTTCTCTATATAACTACATAATCAAAAAGGAGTATTGTAGCCTACATTAGACAACTTGAACTCAGGGATAGAATCTATAGGTTTATACTTTCTAAAAACTAAACGATTGCAAAATATTATTCCCTATCTGTAATACACAATTTTTTCAAACGTACCTGTAATTATTTTATTAATTCATTAATGGATATTACAACTCCAATGTACGATATTGTACACTGATTGAAGTCAGCCCTTCCTAATCCGTGACCTATAAACTTCCCTTCACATTATTCACACTTGGTTGAGTACCATGGAACAAACAAGAAGACTGTCTACAGCCGCCAGACCAGTGCTACCTTCATTGCGCTGCACCAAGTCACACAACAAAGCTCACGCTTCTATCCCTCGTGATGTTGAAATCAAACGGCAGGATAGTCTACATTCCAAATCCGTCACTTTGTGTCGTTTACGGGCTACACAAGTCTTGTACTATAGGCCTACGTGACTGTAACTTGAAAGTAAATTTCGTTTTTTTCTTTGAAGGCTACAATGTATCGTTATTTCCTGAAATGTTTTCCTTTTGTAAATCCTGAAAAAAAAGTTGCTGTTCAAAAAACACGGAAAAAAACATCAACCGGATTTTTTTTCTGTTGGAAATCAGGTTCGAGACGAGAACACAAACATCTTAAAAGTAAAAGAGGTGAGGAGAAAACTCAACATAATAAAGTTGCTTAACCTGTTACACTGCTAGGTTGGCTAGTTAGTCAGTAAAAGTTATATACATCTTCATCACCTACCTGTCAGAAATAGTACAGGAATCCACCATCTCAGCAGCAAACACATCTTCCATATCAAAGCATTTGCGTTTAGAGAAATCCTGTGTACATGTTCTCCTCGCCTTTTCCGCCTCATTCCTCAAACCGCTATTCGGAGCGCCTCGCTCTACCCGAGTATAACGGGATTGTAACGCTCCTAGCTCTACCCGTGTATAACGGGATTGTAACGCTCCTAGCTCTAACCGAGTATAACGGGATTGTACAGGTCCTGGCTCTTCCGGAGTATAACGGGATTGTAACGCTCCTGTACAGGTACAGGTCCTGGCTCTAACCGAGTATAACGGGATTGTACAGGTCCTGGCTCTGACCGAGTATAACGGGACTATACCGTTTGAGAAATGGGTGGTGCATGCGCGGTTTGGTCCTTTTGAGGACAAGGGGGGGCGTTCATTTAAAAGTGACTCAAGCATCTTTACATGTTGTGGCCAATGGGACTGTGTCTATATGGGTCATTCTTGAATTGCGGTGATAAATTCTGATCCTTGACTTTAGCATCATGTAAAAGCACTTTAAAATGAGAAAAACATGACAAGTAATACATTTTTCGTTTTTTACTGTTATTTAATAAGAAAACATATATAAGTCATTTATACTACAAAACATATTTTTGTATGCATTGTAGAAACTACTGCAGGTTGGCTTGTCCTACTGGTTATGTGTAGCGGTGCAGTGACATGTTTTGGCGATTTAGAGATATCTATCATTTTGAATGCTAGACATTGAAACAAAATGATGTCATATATTGCCTACATCAATAAAAACAAATTATATTATTACTAGTATAATGTGTGTCCCTCAATTTTATGTCATTGCTGTTAGCGCCTTGAAAATCACTGATTACAAAGATATACAAGGACCTTGAGCTCCGGTGGAAAACTGTTATCAGGGGAGGAGTCTGTTATCGGGGGAGGAGTCTATATTATCCGGGGAGGAGTCTGGTATCGGGAAGGGGTCTATATTATCCGGGGAGGAGTCTGGTATCGGGAAGGGGTCTATATTATCCGGGGAGGAGTCTGGTATCGGGAAGGGGTCTATATTATCCGGGGAGGAGTCTGGTATCGGGAAGGGGTCTATATTATCCGGGGAGGAGTCTGGTATCGGGAAGGGGTCTATATTATCCGGGGAGGAGTCTGGTATCGGGAAGGGGTCTATATTATCCGGGGAGGAGTCTGGTATCGGGAAGGGGTCTATATTATCCGGGGAGGAGTCTGGTATCGGGAAGGGGTCTATATTATCGGGGGAGGAGTCTGTTATTGTTATCGGGGGAGGAGTCTGTTATCGGGAAGGGGTCTGATATCGGGGGAGGAGTCTATATTATCGGGGGAGGAGTCTGTTATCGGGGGAGGGGTCTATATTATCGGGGGAGGAGTCTGCTATCGGGGGAGGAGTCTGGTATCGGGGGAGGAGTCTATTGTCGGGGGAGGGGTCTATATTAATGAACAGATGAGCTAAACACGTCCTTTTATTATGTCATAGATTTGAGGATTCCATTGATCATGTGTTGTGTCTGAATCCAGCGTTACTTGGTGTTGGTCAATTTGAATAACACTAAGTAACATTGTGAGCTTAATGACTAATCATTTCACTAATATCACTTCAGTAAATACTTTTTTAAAGGATTGATGACTATAGATTTCAGCATTTGTGGCCAATGTCTCATTGTTGTTTACATCATTGGTGTTGCTGCCCCTACTGGTGGAACAATGTCATCATACTGGTAAAAACTATGAAAAGACATTTAAGCTACCATTAGTTGATTTAGAATAGATGTACCCAAATACATTTAAATAAAAACACAAAAATACAGCTACATTTTTCCAAACACCTAAATTCAAGAACGACACCTAGTATCTTAGTAGGGTGGATATAAAATTGTGTTTTATTAGAAATCAATTGAATATTATATTTTCATTTAACAATGCCTCTTAGACGATGGGGGAAAGACAGGGAATGGAGAATAAAGGCAGCCCACTGGACACAAACTGGTTGAATCAACTTTGTTTAAATGTAATCCTGTACCCAGAGTATTTCTTTCATAGGCTAGGGACTGGACAGGCCCTTAGCCTGATTGTAGGCGGAATACCAACACGTGTTCAAGATGCATGCAAACGACACAGGAGATGTTTGGAGAGATCTTCACAACTGCTATAATAATCTGTGCAGAATCTCAGACAGCATTGATCACTTGCATTATGTGCTTTTGATGTCATCTCAACTGTAATACAGGTCATTCGGTTGTGTTATTAGATGAAGCGCAGTGATAACAAATTAAATTGTATAAATAGATATAACATTGTATTCCCATTTGAACTTTGTTGTGCTTTTAAACTGGTTGAAAGCACAGTGATAACACATGTAGATGACAACTAGACCAAACACCAGACAGTTTTTTCCATTGAAATGTTGTTGTGCTTTTACATGGTTGAACGCATAGTGATAAACACATTGGGAATTCAACAATGAGTAATTCGTTCCACCACTTTCATAAACGAATCAACGGTACCACAGTAGGCTAATCGAAACTAGGCAATAGTGAACAGTCCCACAACAAAGACAAATTAGTCAAGTGGCATTGCTGCCCTCTGTCGTTTCTTTAAGTTCTGTACATTCATTTTTCCAGAGAGGAGAGAGACTGCACTGAAACCACACACATTGTGGCCGCTTAATAGATACATTTGGCTTTAATGTAAATTCACTGTAATCCCAATGAAAACATTTGTACACAGATTAGAAACATGATACATTTTATTTACAGTTTATAATTGTACCATCACATCTAACCAAAACTTCAAACATTTGATGTTTTAACTAGTTAAATTGTCCCTGTACATTTCAAATGAATAAAAACAAAACAAAGGTTAGACATTTTTGGCAAAGATTAAAGGCAAGATTATCTTCTCTTCCTTAGATAAAAACTCCTCACTCAGACAGACCCATTTAATAGGTCTGAACCCAATAAAACCACTTCTAGTTTAGTGAGTCTGTTGTCTGGCCTCAGGCTATAATGAGGAAGTGAAACGACAGGCACATGCCACAGAGGGAAACTAGTTTCTCTGTTCTTAAAAATGGGGCTCTAGGTTCTCTTTCAAAAGGCCTGATTGACTCACTCACTCCAAAAACAAGTCATGGTTTGAATATGTTAATGAAGACTCACCTGAGACACCTGGCACTACACTGCTCACAGCTGAAACACTGTATTAACAAGCATCATGACGCTAAATAGATGTACAAAACACAGTACTTCTAAGTAATGAAAACAACTATTAAAAAGGTTAACTTTATTCATTTATGAGAGGGCATTAGCGTCGATATTAAATGTAACCCCAGCGTTTCATATTAGAGGGTATTAGCAATCTACAGTTGATAAAAACTAATTAACCGTCACCAAAAAGCGTGTGGTTCTCGAACAGCCAAGACCTGAGACGGACGTGAAAAGCTCTTCTGTCACACCAACAGTAGACAAGGCAGGAGGAAAAATGCATTATCCAATAAGCGGCACTGAGAATTCATACACAGTCTTATTCAGGCAATGGCAGCTTGTAACAGAAAGCTAATTTAAATTCAGATTCAAGAATATTTTTTTTTTGAAAAATCCTAATTGAAAATACTAGATAGCACTTTTCAAATCTTGAATCAGCATTCCAATTCGCTTCCTGACTACTGAACTGAATTGAGGCCGCCCTTCCTTCAATCATAGGCTGTACTCCACATAGAAGGCCTTTACATAGATAACAGTGATACAATGCCGCTACTCCTCTAGTCGGCATGGTCTCTAGCAGGGTTCCCCAACTGACAGACCCTTTTATTTGGCCCCCCAAGATTTATGAACCAAAAAAAATATTATATATATATTTTTTTTTGTAGAATTGCTGTTGTTGAACATAAGACTGTACAAACACCAGGAAATCAGCTCCAAGTGATTTTAATTTTGGAAATCTGTTCAAGTATTCCCTCACATAAGAGCGATATATATGTGATGGTATACAAAATGTAAGCAAGGTTCTAAATGATTATATATTTGTCAAATATTACATCCGTTTCGGCTTCTTGCAGTCAATTTGCCGTCTACAAATGATTTATAATTATGTTTCCGGGCCCCTGAACTTATGCTGAAGGAGAAACACCATCCGGCGACTGAATCTGTTTGATGATCCCTGATCTATAGGCTTTTACTTTGTTACTGTCGTCATGTTATTTATGGAACCAAGTTCAGCCTAGTAGCTAGGCCCTTTGTGAAGCCTGACCTACAGCAGCTACTATGTTTATAATATTTATTTATATTTTAAACCACTCCAAAAACAAGTTGCGGGAAACATTAAGTGGTTCTAATCTATTCTATTTGTTAGAAGGCTTAGCAGGTTTATTGGCCGGTACACCGGGAGGTCTGTCACGATCATCGTAGGGCTCATCATAACGATCACTGTACCGTCCGCCGTCGCTGCGTTCATCGTAAACACGATCACGATCGTACCGGTCAGAGTAGCGGTCGTCCTGGTTCCTGCGGTCATCATAGCGCTCGCGGCGGTCACCGGAGTCGCTGCGGCGGTCACCGTAGTCGCTGCGGCGGTCACCGTAGTCGCTGCGGCGGTCATCGTAGTCGCTGCGGCGGTCATCGTAGTCGCTGCGGCGGTCATCGTACTCCTTCTCACTGCGTTCCTTGTACTGGTCGCGACGGTCCACGATCTTGGGTGGGTGGTCATCGTACTCCTTCTCACTGCGTTCCTTGTACTGGTCGCGGCGGTCCACAATCTTTGGTGGGTGGTCTTCATCGTCACCTTCCTCGCTGCGTGTCTGGCGAACCTCGCCGTTCACCACGGGTTTGTCGTCGTGGAACTCCTCCCCCTCTGGAACCCTGAGGACATATCAGTGGACAGGAGACTCAGCACATTGTCTGTTTTCACCATCTCAGCTCTCATGGTGTGTGTGTGTGTGTGTGTGTGTCGGACCATACATACCCCATAGCGTACTCCTCTGCTTTGTCCTTCTTCTTTCTGCAGCAGCAGCAGTAGATGAGGATGATGAGCAGCACCAGAACACCAACCACAACGCCTCCAATGATACCTGCTGTTGAACCCAAGGTCATAGACGCTACAGGAGAGAGAGGAGAGGTGAAGAGGTAAGGAGAGGAAAAGAGGTGAGGTGAGGAAGAGAGGTGAGAAGGAGAAGAGGAGAGGTGAGTTGAGTTGGTGAGAAGAAGAGGAGAGGTGAGCATGAGAGGATATGTGAAGTGGAGAGGAGAAGCGAGGCGAGAAAAAGCGAGGCGAAGAGGAGGCAAGGCGAGGAGGCGGTGAGAAGTGAAGAGGAGGAGAGGAGAAGTGAAGAGGAGGAGAGGAGGAGTGAAGAGGAGGAGAGAAGAGGAGATGTGAGGCGGAGCGGCGTGGAGGAGCATCGAGGAGGAGCATGAGAGGAGAGGAGGAGCATGAGAGGAGAGGAAGAGCATGAGAGGAGAGGAAGAGCATGAGAGGAGAGGAAGAGCATGAGAGGAGAGGAAGAGCATGAGAGGAGAGGAGGAAGAGCATGAGAGGAGAGGGGAGGATGAGAGGAGAGGAAGAGCATGAGAGGAAGAGCATGAGAGGAGAGGGGAGGATGAGAGGAATGTCTATTGATAAAATGTGTCTATGTGTATCCTGTTACAGGACCATCCTCATGTGATGGTTACATTGCCTCAGATCTGAACATTTGTGTTAGCTCCCAGAGACAATGCCTAAGCTTTAGCTCAGCAGGCTAACACAGTCTCGTGTTGTGCACTCACGTGGCATGACGGACAGCGTCAGGTTGCATTTGGCACTGCGGATCTTATTAGTGGAGGTACAGACGTAGTATCCTGAGGATTCCATGGTGAGGTTGAAGAGAGACAGGACACCATCCTCTGGAAGAGGCGGAAACAACCTGTTAGGTCAGGAGTCAAGGTCATATCAACTGAAGATTAACAAGCACACACAGACACTACATACTGTCCGTTGTCCTGGGTGCAGGTGCTCTGGGCATGTTTTTGACGTCGTAGCCCTGCCACTTGTAGGTAGGAAGAGGAGAGCCCTCTTCAGACAGACAGGTGAGACTGATGTTCTGGAAGTACTCTGCCCTCCCATCGATCTTACAGATAGGTACAGAGGGAGCCACTGTGTACACAATATTTTTGCAATGTTAAGTTAAACAGTAATCATCGACACTTTACGGATTTCTAAGGTTTATTAAGGAATAAAGCGGAATGAAGCTAAATTCTACGGTTTATTATGTGATATTCTATGGGAGTCTTTGTTTTTTTACCCAGGACCACCAGACGGGTGGTGTCAGCCAGCTGACCCTTGTCATCCTTGGGGATGGAGACCCGACACTCGAATAGTCGGTTGTCCTGGAGACCGATGGAGGAGAGCTTCAGGTTGGCTACTCCTTTAGCCATGTCCTGCTCCAGGGAAACTCTTCCTTCATACCTGTCACTGATGTCCAGTTCATCAGTAGAGTAGAAGGTAAGGATGGACTCCTGGAAACAATGTCAACAACAACACCTGTAAACACCAATGCTAACCTCCCCTGTTATTGGTAATGGTGAGAGTTTAGGCTGTCTTGGGGGTATGCTAACCTCCCCTGTTATTGGTAATGGTGAGAGTTTAGGCTGTCTTGGGGGTATGCTAACCTCCCCTGTTATTGGTAATGGTGAGAGTTTAGTATGTCTTGGGGGTATGCTAACCTCCCCTGTTATTGGTAATGGTGAGAGTTTAGTATGTCTTGGGGGTATGCTAACCTCCCCTGTTATTGGTGAGAGTTTAGTATGTCTTGGGGGTATGCTAACCTCCCCTGTTATTGGTAATGGTGAGAGTTTAGGCTGTCTTGGGGGTATGCTAACCTCCCCTGTTATTGGTAATGGTGAGAGTTTAGTATGTCTTGGGGGTATGCTAACCTCCCCTGTTATTGGTAATGGTGAGAGTTTAGGCTGTCTTGGGGGTATGCTAACCTCCCCTGTTATCGGTAATGGTGAGAGTTTAGGCTGTCTTGGGGGTATGCTAACCTCCCCTGTTATTGGTAATGGTGAGAGTTTAGGCTGTCTTGGGGGTATGCTAACCTCCCCTGTTATTGGTAATGGTGAGAGTTTAGGCTGTCTTGGGGGTATGCTAACCTCCCCTGTTATTGGTAATGGTGAGAGTTTAGGCTGTCTTGGGGGTATGATCTTTGATCCTCTAACTTTCTCAACCATCATTATTCACGATTCATGCATAATCATGGAAGCATCCACATTAATGTAGATGTGTTCAGAAACATTTTCTATTCTTATTTTACAATAAAAGTGACTCCAAAATGACACGATACATTATTTACCATTAATTTCGATTGGGCACAAAATAATCTGAAAAACAAACTGCAAATGCATCCAACAAACTAGAGGTAGTCATTATGTCCGTACGGAATACGGGACCCAAAAACACGTTTTACTACTATATTTATAACAATCTTTAGGGGTGTCAATTTTGACCCCTAACTTCGTGAGAAAAAAAAATGAATTACTTGTTAAATCAAATCACTTTCTCTGCGCAACTGTAGTATAAAAATGTCCCAATTATTGCTCCTTTTTATCAAGGGAATCAATAGTTTAAACCCACTGAATGTAAGTCAGGGCTGATCAGAGGGGTTTCTGGTCAGTTTATTACCTCTGGCTCTCCGGGTTTGTCTGCTTCAGTCAACCAGGATATGATGACCAGATTGTTGATTGGGTTCTTGGGTTTGAAGCTGCATGGTATAGTGATGTTGTCTCCCCTGGCGAACTCATAGGACGGCTCAGGGATGGACACCTGTAAAGCTAGAGTCATGGACACGACTGGGACAGAGAGAGACAAACAGGAGGACAAACAGGTTTTACAGACACTGACGTATAGAGCTGTAGGAGGTGAACACTTAAAATGAAGTGCTTTGTAACACTAAAACTAACGGCAAATGAGCTGCCACCAACTTGAAGGAGAGGAAACCTTGAAGTACCACAAGAGCGGAATTATTTTTTTCAACTGAAAGACGATGCCCATGATGTTGCACAACAATTCAACAAGTCATTGTTTTATTCAAAATATGATATAATTTGGGCTTGAAGTGGGAAATCCGAAGTGGGGACTTTGGATATGTTCCATGTCAGCCCTGTGTTTCCCCATAGGACAGGACGTGCTAAAACTTTTCAGTTTACATTTATTTTCAGCGCTGGGTTTTATTTCAATGTTACCACCCCCCAGCATGCATTGTATTTTAATCAGAAACTCCTGTAAAGTTCTTCCTCTTGGCGAGTCGCGACAGAGCGGAGCCAACCAGCTTTTCTCCGTAGCAGACACTTGGCCACCTGAGCCATGGAGCAAATTAAAACAGGGGGAACTAGTTTTTTTCCAGAAAATGTTCAGTAATAAAATAGTATATATTATAGTGAGAGAGAGATAGAAACTGACCATTTTATAAATGATATAATTGCATGAATGGTTTTGACCACTAAAGTGCTTCACGACTACACGCTTCACTGCTCTGATTGGTGCAGCTAGAACCCACAAGCGTCTGCCCTATATTATAAACTGGATGGTTCCAGCCCTGAATGCTGAAACATGTATTTTTACTTCTCTAATTACGTTGGTACTGTAACCAGTTTATAATAGCAATAAGGCATCTCGGGGTTTGTGGTATATGGCCAATATACCACGGCTAAGGGCTGTGTCCAGGCACAAAACAACGTGGAGTTGGGCATATAACACACCTCCTCGTACCTTATTGCTACATTGAACATGCACTAGCAAAAGATAATTAAAGAAACAGGTTTATCCATTTTGTCGTTACATGTCATTGTAGCCTGTCTCAAATGACTTCATGATGCACATCACTTCACTTCCCCTGCAGAACCATAAGCACGGGCCGACTTGGCTTTGCTGTACTGCAGCCGAAGCCTGCCAACACAAGGTTGCACCATGTTCATTACAATGTAGAAAAACTCATGTCTCTTATGTAAGATGCCAACACTTTGGAGAGAACAACAGATAACGAAGTCAAAGATACTGGTTTCAATCTGTGGTGAAGTTTTCCCTAAATGCTTATGACATATCCAGCTCCAGAACCAGGCTAGCCAGCTGTTAATCTTTTTGAATACGGTGTTGTATTTTTTAATTTTTTAAATAATACAGCAACATAACATTAGCTAGCTTGATAAGGTTAGCATGCTAGCTACACTGACAGCTCCCAGTTCCCCATTTGTTTCACCACAACCTTCTTTACCCAATTCACAAATACGTATAAATTGCCTGCGTCATTCTTCGGAGGTGGAACTTAGACAAGCATTTCCACTCTAGGGCAGGAATTACGTCGAATAGCATTGCCTTCTGGTGGGCGCATTTAAACTTTGCTAGAGTATTTAAAACACATGGGCGTAAGGTTTATGAGATAGTACACATTAAATCTATAACAGTGAAGTAGGTGAGATGGCACTCGAATTGCAGCCAGGGTATGTGGATGAATGGAATTCTGGAATCTAGGTTTAGCAGTCATCTTAGATAAGGGTGTGCTGGAGTACAGAGGAAAGCCTCAAACTGCAGCAATATAAACCCACACAGGTAATGTCATAGCACCGAGAGTCTTATTGTGTTGTCCTCCATTATGACAGGGCTTTAGAAACTAAAGGATGGGTTCCACCCACTTACAGTAAGGGAGTGAGAAGCCTTGCACAGAACCTTGGCTTGTGCAAGACAGAACTGTTTCCATGAGGCAGCTTGACGTACAAGTACACCCCTTGGACAGGAGACTTGCCTATCGCAGGGCCTTACCCCTAATCACCCCAATGCTCCCATTACAGTCTTTGGGACGACTCAGCCAGATATCAAACTCCCAATCTTCCAATCTCAGGGTGGACATTCTAACCACACCGACATACACTATTATAGAAATATTATAGAAAGATTTACATGACTTGAAAAATAAAAAGCATTTGTTTTCACATTGATACGTATGGACACTTATAGGTCCCTGTTGTCCTCCAGTGGGAATGCAAAGTGTTTAGGGTTGGGCACCTCTCCTGCCTGTGTCATCCAGCACTCTCTAACTACCATCTCTCACATCAGAATTAGAGCTGCATCCATGTTTCTCAAATGTCAAATTTCTAAGTGTTTAAGGTTAAGTTTAGGCATTAACTCTGAATTTAAGGTTAGGGTTAACTTCAGGAATTAACTCCAAATTGTTAAGGTTAGGCATTAACACCAAGTGGTTAGGGTTAGCTACTAGGGTTAGGGTACTAAGTTAACATATGGAATTGTTTTAATATGGTCATACCATGGATCATTTAGCTATTGGTTTTAGAATTTTAGGACCCCTAAAATAAAATACATATATTTGATAAAATATTGAATTTGGCCTTTACTACTATAGCCCATAGAAACGCATTGAATAGCATTCATAAATGGCAAAAAAAAGACAGTCCAAAAATAAATCATAAAGGAATAAGATTTTGAAGTGTCTGTCTTATACCTAGGAGATAAGAAAGCAATATTTCCATATTGTAGATTTTTTTGTTAATATATTTGTTGGAGCAAAACTGCCTCCATTGGTTTGTATGGGTTACCTTCAGACTAGCCCTGGGACTGAGTGGCGCAGCATTCTAAGGCACTGCATTGCAGTGCTAGAGGCGTCACTACAGACCCGGGTTCGATCCTGGGCTGTATCACAACCGGCTGTGATGGGGAGTCCCATAGGGCGGAGCACAATTGGCCAAGTGTCGTCCGGGTTTGGCCGGTGTAGGCCGTCATTGTAAATAATAATTTGTTCTTAACTGACTTGCCTAGTTTAAATAAAGGTAAAATAAATAGTCCAAAACAGAGAATACCATCGTGTTAGTGAGTCTCCCCTTTCCATAGTGGTCGTTCATTGTAAGAAAACTGATATCTCTAGTTTAAATGGAGGATTTTGATGGGGATTGTTTTATTATGTTACTTAGATTAACGCACAGGTGCATCAACAGACTCAAGGTTTTTTAAATTATGTTGCTCTCGGTTTCTTCTCTCTGGACGCCAGGCAGTAAATACAAAATGTATTACATTCTTTTACTTTCTGCTTTTTGACATACGTAAGTGCATCCTATTCTACCAATTTGTACAAAACAAGATGAGCTGAACACGTGAGGCGACGCCACACCGATACCATATACATTAAGGTGAGACATTTCCCCCCCAAAAAACACATGGGTGTGGCTCTTGTTGTATAACATAGAGACGTTTATGAAATTATATAAGATCAGTAAACTCACCGAGACAAAGTAAAACGACAGCAAATATCCCTTTCTGCGAGGCCATCATCGATCAGTAACAGTTACGACCTCGCCGGTTACCGGCGTTGTTTTTTGTGGGCTAGGGACCGCGGACAAGACCTTGGCCAGGTAGAAGGCTCACTAAGCTGAGTACCAAAACTTGTGCTAAGTGCTTTCCTGGCTGCGAAGTGGACTTCAACACGAGTGACGTTGTCATCTGCCAATCAGAACGTCGATATTTTGCAGGTAGCATTCTCTGCCCGCCCTCTTATCTTGTCGGTACATGCCCTGTTTCTCTCACAAGACGAACCTTTTTGCAACTTTGACTCTACACTTTGTCAAGAGAAACTTGTATGCACTTGCAGTGACTAACTCTTACCAACAGCCATAAGACACAAATGCATTTTTGAATGCAAATAGATTCTCTTCTGTAGTTTGAATGTTTAGAATTGAGAGGACAGTAGAGACAGATGATATTTTCACCAGTGGTGCCAGAATCCCTGAGACAGAAACACCTTCATTGTGATTATATATATATGTATTTATTCAAGCTTAAAGGTGAGGGAGGAGCTGGAAAAGACTGGTCAGGTCTCAGTCAGGAACAGGAAGGGTTGGGGAAGCCTTATATCTAGTCAGACTGGTTTGAAAAGGGGTGTGTCATCTCCACAGCACAGAGTCCCTCACATACAGGTAGCCTCCTCCCCCCTGCCAAACTGACACAAACACACACTCTTCTTGTCTTGTTCTCTCTCTGTTCTTCTTGTCCCATTGTGGCAAGGTGTTCCCTTTATAGTGACCAGAGCAATAGACCCTGGTCAAAGTAATGCACTATGAAAGGAATAGAGGGCCATTTTCAATGCATGGGTTTCTAGTAGTGAGGTAGAGGTGTTCTGGCCTGATCACATGGAGGGTTTCTAGTAGTGAGGTAGAGGTGTTCTGGCCTGATCACATGGAGGGTTTCTAGTAGTGAGGTAGAGGTGTTCTGGCCTGATCACATGGAGGGTTTCTAGTAGTGAGGTAGAGGTGTTCTGGCCTGATCACATGGAGGGTTTCTAGAAATGAGGTAGAGGTGTTCTGGCCTGATCACATGGAGGGTTTCTAGTAGCACAGTGAGGTAGAGGTGTTCTGGCCTGATCACATGGAGGGTTTCTAGTAGTGAGGTAGAGGTGTTCTGGCCTGATCACATGGAGGGTTTCTAGTAGTGAGGTAGAGGTGTTCTGGCCCATTCACATGGAGGGTTTCTAGTAGTGAGGTAGAGGTGTTCTGGCCCATTCACATGGAGGGTTTCTAGTAGTGAGGTAGAGGTGTTCTGGCCCATTCACATGGAGGGCTTCTAGTAGTGAGGTAGAGGTCTTCTGGCCTGATCACATGGAGGGTTTCTAGTAGTGAGGTAGAGGTGTTCTGGCCCATTCACATGGAGGGTTTCTAGTAGTGAGGTAGAGGTCTTCTGGCCTGATCACATGGAGGGTTTCTAGTAGTGAGGTAGAGGTGTTCTGGCCCATTCACATGGAGGGTTTCTAGTAGTGAGGTAGAGGTGTTCTGGCCTGATCACATGGAGGGTTTCTAGTAGTGAGGTAGAGGTGTTCTGGCCCATTCACATGGAGGGTTTCTAGAAATAAGGTAGAGGTGTTCTGGCCTGATCACATGGAGGGTTTCTAGTAGTGAGGTAGAGGTGTTCTGGCCCATTCACATGGAGGGTTTCTAGAAATAAGGTAGAGGTGTTCTGGCCTGAATCAGAAGGAGCTTATCCTCTATCACCTGAATACAAGCTCGTGTGTGTGTGTGAGCGAGACAGTAAGAGAGAGATGTGGATGTGGCTGAACCTTATGCTATATAGCAGCACCCTCAGTTCATCCATACGTAGGTTATAAACTAGAGCTGAATCTGTCTCCCCCTGTTTACTGTTGTCTCTGCATTATGTCAATGTTTTCATCTGGAGATGGACATTCTAGATGTGTCTTGATATCGACCATGCTCTAATGACAACATGGGACTGAAAGGCTTAAATCCACCGCAGAGCAATTTCAGAGTTGATTGTGATTATACCTACGTCCCAAATGACATCCTATTTCCTACATAGTGCACTTATTTTGACTAGAGCCCTAGTGAATAGGGTGCCATTGGGGACATGGCCTATGTGTTTGTGATAGCAGACTGTTGTTTCCCTCTCCAATGGTGGTGAGTCATCAGAGATCAGGGAACAGCTGTGTGTGTGTGTGTGTGTGTGTGTGTGTGTGTGTGTGTGTGTGTGTGTGTGTGTGTGTGTGTGTGTGTGTGTGTGTGTGTGTGTGTGTGTGTGTGTGTGTGTGTGTGTGTATCCTCCTAAAGCCATCGTCAGTCAGAGCTGAGAAGGGGATAAGGGTTGATATAAAGATTAACACACCTCCTCACTCCACCTCCTGCCTCCCTACACTTCCTTCTGCCTCCTCACACGTCCCCCGGCCTCCTCACACCTCCTCTCATCTCCTCCTGCCTCCTCACACCTCCGCTCCCCTCATCACACTTCCTCCTACCTCCTCTCACACACTCCTGCCACCTCACCTCCTCCTGCCTCATCACACCTTCTCACACGTTTGACCATGGGTCAGCCTCCGTCTTTTGGCTCCTAACTCTACGAAACCAGAGTAATTACTCATGTTTGTCTTTCAGTCACGTTTCTGGGAATTGTAGCCATTGATGTCTTGGCTTGATAATGAAGTCCTCTGCATTCAGCCAGCCAGTCAGTCAGTCACCCAGCCAGCCAGCCAGTCAGTCTCCCAGCCAGCCAGTTAATCAGTCATCCAGCCAGCCAGTCAGTTAGTCAGTCAGCTAGCTAGCCAGTCAGCCATGAAGCCAGCAAGCCACCATTAAAACACTGTGGGGTAAAAAAAATACACATAATGATGCATAATAACACCGTTTTCTTGTCTTCATTGATCAGCTCCCTTCAGTGCTGAGCGTTTGTGTAGGAACCTTCTTCCTGAATTGACAACACAGTTGACATTTAATCAACATGTTGCAACTATTTGGAAAGGCTGGCTAGAAGATGGGTGGGGATAATTGGGGTAAAGTTGAATTGTGACTTACACTTTTAAACTCCTACCATTATTTCTAGTGCTAGAGGAAGGAGCCTTCCAGAATGCAGGATGGCTGACATTTGGAGGACATTTAGATTCCTCAATGAAGAACACAGTCAATGAATGAAAGAATAATAGCTTTCCAAGTGTTCATCTGTCTCTCTGTCTATTGCATATGTCACTGGTTGAATAATGACTAAATAATGAATAGTCCATTTATTAAAACTGATTTAAATAATGAATAGTCAATTTATTTTAAATGATTTAAATAACGAATAGTCAATTTATTAAAGGTGATTTAAATAATGAATAGTCCATTTATTAAAACTGATTTAAATAATGAATAGTCAATTTATTTAAAATGATTTAAATAACGAATAGTCAATTTATTAAAGTTGATTTAAATAATGAAGTCCATTTATTAAAAATTATTTATATAATGAATAGTCCATTTAATAAAGTTTATTTCTCTAATTTGAAATGCCAGTTTTCAAGATGCCATTTGTTACAGACTATAAGCAACATTTTTGGACATTCTCAGTCTGGAAAAAATGTAATCTTTAAAAGTGCTCTCTTCCCTTTCTTACAGACAATGAGCAACATTTTTGTACAGCTCACCCCATCTCATTCGGAAATGGAGGTTTTGAGAATGGATGACATTTTGATCTCCCCAGTCCTCAGCATAAACTGTATCTAACCATCAATCTTGACCCCAAAACTAAATCCAACCAAAGTCTATGATGATCAATCTCTATATTTATCCCAGGAGGATGAATGCAAGGACAAATACTCGCCAAGCTTTACAGCAGTTACTCTTCAATGGTGGGCAGAGGGAGGGATCTTTCTCTCTCTCTTCCTTAAAGGCACAATCTGGGATACGTTCAGCTGTTCAATGGTCATTTCATTTAATGATATACACTAACGGTCAAACGTTTTAGAACACCTAGTCATTCAAGGGTTTTTCTTTATTTTTACTATTTTCTACATTGTAGAATAATAGTGAAGACATCAAAACTATGAAACAACACATATGGAATCATGTAGTAACCAAAAAAGTGTTAAACAAATCAAAATATATTTTATATTTGAGATTCTTCAAATAGCCACCCTTTGCCTTGATGACAGCTTTGCACATTCTTGGCCTTCTCTCAACCAGATTCATGAGGCAGTCACCTGGAACGCATTTCAATTATTAACAGGTGTGTAACGTCCTGACCAGAGTTCTTATGTGTTTTGCTTGTTTAGTGTTGGTCAGGACGTGAGCTGGGTGGGAATTCTATGTTGTGTGTCTAGTTTGTCTGTTTCTGTGTCCAGCCTAATATGGTTCTCAATCAGAGGCAGCTGTCAATCGTTGTCCCTGATTGAGAATCATATATAGGAGGCTTGTTTTGTGTTGGGATTTTGTGCGTGATTGTTTCCTGTCTCTGTGTTTTGTCTGCACCAGATAGGGCTGTCTCGGTTTTCACATTTGTTGTTTTGTTATTTGTATTAGTGTTCACGTTTATTCGTTTTATTAAACATGTTGAACACTAGCCGCGCTGCATTTTGGTCCTCTCCTTCATCCCAGGAAGAAAACCGTTACAAGGTGTTCCTTCTTAAAAGTTAATTTGTGGAATTTCTTTCCTGCTTAATGCGTTTGAGCCAATCAGTTGTGTTGTGACAAGGTGTGTGTGTGTGTGTGTGTGGGGGGGGGGGGTATACAGAAGATAGCCCCATTTGGTAAAAGACTAAGCCCATATTATGGCAAGAACAGCTCAAATAAGCCAAGAGAAACGACAGTCCATCATTACTTTAAGACATGAAGGTCAGTCAATCAGTAACATTTCAAGTGCTGTCATAAAAACCATCGAGTACTATGATGAAATTGGCTATCATGAGGACCGCCACAGGAAAGGAAGACAGAGTTACCTCTGCTGCAGAGGATAAGTTCATTAGAGTTACCAGCCTCAGAAATTACAGCCCAAATAAACGCTTCACAGAGTTCAAGTAACAGACACATCTCAACATCAACTGTTCAGAGGAGACTGTGTGAATCAGGCCTTCATGGTCGAATTGCTGCAAAGAAACCACTACTAAAGGACACCAATAAGAGGAAGAGACTTGCTTGGGCCAAGAAACACGAGCAATGGACATTTGACTGGTGGAAATCTGTCATTTGGTCTGGAGTCCAAATTTGAGATATTTAGTTCCAACTGTGAGACGGTGTGGGTGAACGGATGATCTCGGCATGTGTATCTCCCACCGTGAAGCATGGAGGAGGAGGTGTGATGGTGTGGGGGTGCTTTGCTGGTGATACAGCCTATGATTTATTTAGAATTCAAGGCACACTTAACCAGCATGGCTACCACAGCATTCTGCAGCGATACGCCATCCCATCTGGTTTGGTTATAGTGGGACTATCATTTGTTTTTCAACAGGACAATGACCCAACACACCTCCAGGCTGTGTAAGGGATATTTGACCAAGGAGAGAGATGGAGTGCTGCATCAGATGACCTGGCCTCCACAATCTCCCAACCTCAACCAAATTCAGATGGTTTGGGATGAGTTGGATCGCAGAGTGATGGAAAAGCAGCCAACAAGTGCTCAGCATATGTGGGAACTCCTTCAAGACTGTTGGAAAAGCATTCCAGGTGAAGCTGGTTGAGAGAATGTCAAGAGTGTGTATCAAGGCAAAGGGTGGCTATTTGACCAATCTCAAATATAAAATATATTTTGATTTGTTTAACACTTTTTTGGTTACTACATGATTCCATATGTGTTATTTCATAGTTTTGATGTCTTCACTATTATTCTACAATGTAGAACATAGTAAAAGTAAAGAAAAACCCTTGAATGAGTAGTACACCCATTTGATCAAAATAAGGATTGTGGTTTTACCTTTTAATGGTAGGCAGTGGAAAGGGTTAAAGAAGAGATGGAGAGAGAAAGACATGGTCTCCTTGAAGGCCCCCCACATGCTGTGGTTTTCAGTTCTTCCATTCTGAGAAGATGTGATGTCACACTTGAGACGTTCACTGCGTCAGCTGGAGGTCTGGCAGATGTCCTGATGGTTGATTCTCTCTCTCTCTCTCTCTCTCTCTCTCTCTCTCTCTCTCTCTCTCTCTCGCTCTCGCTCTCGCTCTCGCTCTCGCTCTCGCTCTCTCTCTCTCTCTCTCTCTCTCTCTCCCACAAAACATGAATCCCCAACATCATCACATCCACAGGGGTAAACATATTGTTTCCTAGGACCATTAATGCCCTCTCTAGTAAAAGAGATTGTTTGTCAATGAGTATAACCTGTATGAAACAAGGTTCAATAAAAATAATGGTTGGGTATTATCACTTCTCCATGAAACACCAGGCACTTTTCACTTTCTGAGGCTTTTGCTGCCAGCTCACAATTGATATGAAATCAGTGTCACCAGTGGTCAATAGCTCTTATGTCAATGTTCGCTCACTTGTTCTATTACTAAGTGAAAACACCAATGTCCCTGGGGATAGGATGATGAGTTCAATCATATACAATCAATTATACACAATCAATATACATAATCCATCACACACACATATGATATGTTGTCTATATGAGCTCAATAATAGTGCATTCAAGTAGCGCCAATGGTACAAAATCAATTGCATTTTCTGGATTCCTCACGTCCTTTCTCCTCACCTTCTCAAAATCCATTGGATGAAGTCAGAGGAGAGAGGATGTGAGGAATCACAGAAATTCAATTGAGATTCGCCCATGGGGTCTTTGGCTGAACTGTCAATTATGTGGTGTTGAATTAGTGAGTGGCTGCAAGGTTGCAGGTTCAAGTTCAGCTCAGGTAACCAAAACTACTAACTACACTACAATATGTATTGCATTTTAATTTAGACAATTGTGTTTTGTATCATTGTAAACAAATGCTAAAATTAAGTTAATAAAAAGACTGTCCCGGGAAAAAAGGTTTATTCGTTCTTGAGAGACTGCTGACAGAGAGCGCAGACCCACAGCGCGCGCAAGAGAACAGAAAAGC
Source organism: Salvelinus namaycush (assembly GCF_016432855.1). NCBI lineage: Eukaryota > Metazoa > Chordata > Actinopteri > Salmoniformes > Salmonidae > Salvelinus > Salvelinus namaycush. The sequence continues at coordinate 54,228,727 of NC_052313.1, forward strand.
GCATTTTGCGCACGCGCATTTAAAGAACAGTAGAAGTCGCGTGGTCTAGTCAATACAACCCCACCTCAGTCAGTGTTGGGATTGGGGACCATAGGTAGACCGCGCGCGACGTCTATGAAATAACACTTTCAAATCGGATAATATAAATATAGCCTATTACGTCAGAGTAAAACTCTCCAAAGTGGAAATTTATTTTTCTACGCACCAGTTGGAGACTATCAATAAGGCAAATGAAACGATTTTTATTTAAACTTTTATAGACTCCATAAACAAGACATGGGATGTTGAGAGAATGTCATTCGAAGAACCTTTTAATATTACACAAGAACTGGATTTATACCAGAATGTGTCCAAATGGGCGCACCACGGTAATCACACAGGGGCCACTTCGGAACAATCCATGTACTACATCAGCATCGCCATCACTGCCATTTATGGAGTCATCATAGTCGTGGGACTAATCGGTAACATAACCCTCATCAAGACATTGTCTTCCTCTAAATCCGTGCGGAATGTCCCCAACCTCTTCATGTCGAGTCTCGCGTTCGGGGACTTGGTCCTCCTGGTTACTTGCGCGCCGGTGGATGCCAGTCGGTACCTCGCGGACGAGTGGCTCTTCGGGAGAGTTGGATGTAAACTCATACCATTCATCCAACTCACCTCCGTCGGAGTGTCTGTTTTTACCCTGACTGCGTTGTCTGCTGATAGGTAAATAGCCTTCACTTTATGTTTAGCCTACTACACTCATATTGCAACATGGACGTTTAGTTATCCAACACATCCCATTGCCAACTGATCTGGTATTTGAATGTAGATTTGTATAGTTAAATGGTTGTAGACTTGTAGTTACTTTTAGCTCAACATATTGTCCTTTAGGTAAAATGATGAAAACGGGATAGCTTGCCATCCTTATCGAAGATTCTCTGAACGCACCTCTGGCGGGGAAGAGGTTCTTCGGCTGAACTCTACCGAGCTGGAAATAATATGAATTTAAACAACGGTATGGGTACAACCTGTCAAGAACATGCTACTACTGAGACAATGCAGAAACAATCTGATCTACTCTGTTGCGTTATTACGCATTCGGTTCAATGGGATCATACTTTGATGTGAGATATGAGATGTGCTAGAGTCACAGAAATGTGATCTGACATATGAGTAGAAATGTGTGTGTGTGCGACTTCGCGCGCGTGTGTGTGTGTGTTCGTGGCAGTGAATGAGTAAACGAGTGACGGTGCTTGCATGCATGGGCGTGGCTGTGTGTTGTGGGGGGGTCATAGACTATATCCTTCCCACACAACTTCCCACAACCAACCTATTAATCCCTATGTATCCACGGGGCTCTGGTCAAAAGTAGTGCACTAGGGAATAGGGTTTCATTTGGGGTTCCATTTGGAACGCTGCCATAAAGTGTGCATCACTGTGGAGTGGGAGGAGAAGACATCCATTATATAGACTGACCATCACCATGTCAGCCATATAATGATACAGTCTCTAGCTAGCCTATTACAATGTTCTGTGTCTTTGATCTAATGTCTCTCATTTAGCCTACGATCCCATTAGCAGATAATAATCCATTCATAAATGACAGATACCCCCCTCTCCTCACTAGCTTCCCAACGTTTCCTCCGTTTAAATCCTACCCATATACTTTCAAAACCTAGGTTAAAATACAATGAGATCATTTCAATGAACTTTATCTGTGCTTGATTGAGCTTGCCTCAATGCGCAATGGAACCTGGCACTCCAGGCATGCAGGAGAAAACACTACAGGTGGACTATATATACTAGAGTATGTGGACACCCTTTTCAAATGAGTGGATTTGGCTATTTCAACCACACCCGTTGCTGACAGGTGTATAAAATCGAGCACACAGCCATGCAATCACCATAGACAAATATTGGCAGTAGAATGGCCTTAATGAAGAGCTCAGTGACTGTCAATGTGGCACCGTCATAGGATGTTACCTTTCCAACAAGTCAGTTCGTCAAATTTCTACCCACTTAGAGCTTCCCCGGTCAACTGGAAGTGCTGTTATTGTGAAGTGGAAACGCCTAGGAGCAACAATGGCTCAGCGTAGGCCACACAAGCTCACAGAAGGAGACAAGTGCTGTTATTGTGAAGTGAAAACGCCTAGGAGCAACAATGGCTCAGCGTAGGCCACACAAGCTCACAGAAGGAGACAAGTGCTGAAGCGCGTAGCAAGTAAAAGTCATCTGTCAGCACAGAACTGTTGGTCGGGTTGAAATGGGTTTCCATGGCCGAGCAGTCGCACACAAGCAGAAGATCATGCTCAATGCCAAGCGTCGTGTAAAGCTCGCCGCCATTGGACTCTGGAGCAGTGGAAACGCGTTCTCTGGCAGTCCGACAGACGAACCTGGGTTTGGCGGATGCCAGGAGAATGCTATCTGCCCCAATGCGTAGTGCCAACTGTAAAGATTGGTGGAGGTGGAATAAGGTCTGGGGCTGTTTTTCATGGTTCGGGCTTGGCCCCTTAGTGAAGGGAAATCTTAACCCTACAGCATACAACAACATTCTAGACGATTCTGTACTTCCAACTTTGTGGCAACAATTTGGGGAAGGCCCTTTCCATTTTCAGCATGACAATGCCCCTGTACACAAAGCGAGGTCCATACAGAAATGGTTTGTCAAGATTGGTGTGGAAGAACTTGACTGGTCTGCACAGAGTCCTGACCTCAACCAAATCGAACACCTTTGGGATGAATTGGAATGCCGACTGCGAGCCAGGCCTAATCGCCCAACATTAGTGTCCAACCTCACTAATGGAAGAAATTCCCCCCAGCAATGTTCCAACATCTAGTGGAAAGTCTTCCCAGAAGAGTGGAGGATGTTATAGCAGCAAAGGAGGAACCAACTCCATATTAATGCCCATGATTTTGGAATGAGATGTTCGACGAGCAGCTGTCCACATACATTTTATTCATGTAGTGTATTTAAAAGATTTCAAATACTATTGAAAGTAGAATGTGTCTTCTGTATAATCTGCTGTGTGGATAGATAAAAGGAATAGAATGAATAGAATGGAATGAAAATAATAGAATGAATAGAATGGAAGGAATATAATAGAAGGAATATAATAGAATGCATGGAAGGAATATAATGGAAGGAATAGAATAGAAGGAATAGAATGGAAGGAATATAATAGAATTAATAGAATATAATGAATAGAATATAATGAATAGAATAGAATGAATAGAATGGAAGGAATATAATAGAATGAATAGAATATAATGAATAGAATGGAAGGAATATAATAGAATGAATAGAATAGAATGAATAGAATGGAATGAATATAATAGAATGAATAGAATATAATGAATATAATGAATAGAATGGAAGGAATATAATAGAATGAATAGAATAGAATGAATAGAATATAATGAATAGAATGGAAGGAATAGAATAGAATGAATAGAATAGAATGAATAGAATGGAAGGAATATAACGACGTCAATACAAAATATTCATTCAGGTAGCAGACATGACGCTCTTTACCAAACAGTAAAAGGAACCGAGGGGATTGAAATATGAAGAAAAATGGAGAAACAGGCGAATGTAGAGTTGATTGGAGAACAATGGGGTTTGAAGGATAGCACATGGTTAGAGAAAACTGTCTGTGTCCCAACGGGCACCTTCTTCCCTTTATATTGCACTGTTCCACATAGGGAATAGGGTGCCTTTATATTGCACTGTTCCACATAGGGAATAGGGTGCCTTTATATTGCACTGTTCCACATAGGGAATAGGGTGCCTTTATATTGCACTGTTCCACATAGGGAATAGGGTGCCTTTATATTGCACTGTTCCACATAGGGAATAGGGTGCCTTTATATTGCACTGTTCCACATAGGGAATAGGGTGCCTTTATATTGCACTGTTCCACATAGGGAATAGGGTGCCTTTATATTGCACTGTTCCACATAGGGAATAGGGTGCCTTTATATTGCACTGTTCCACATAGGGAATAGGGTGCCTTTATATTGCACTGTTCCACATAGGGAATAGGGTGTCTTTATATTGCACTGTTCCACATAGGGAATAGGGTGCCTTTATATTGCACTGTTCCACATAGGGAATAGGGTGCCTTTATATTGCACTGTTCCACATAGGGAAAAGGGTGCCTTTATATTGCACTGTTCCACATAGGGAATAGGGTGCCTTTATATTGCACTGTTCCACATAGGGAATAGGGTGCCTTTATATTGCACTGTTCCACATAGGGAATAGGGTGCCTTTATATTGCACTGTTCCATATAGGGAATAGGGTGCCTTTATATTGCACTGTTCCACATAGGGAATAGGGTGCCTTTATATTGCACTGTTCCACATAGGGAATAGGGTGCCTTTATATTGCACTGTTCCACATAGGGAATAGGGTGCCTTTATATTGCACTGTTCCACATAGGGAATAGGGTGCCTTTATATTGCACTGTTCCATATAGGGAATAGGGTGCCTTTATATTGCACTGTTCCACATAGGGAATAGGGTGCCTTTATATTGCACTGTTCCATATAGGGAATAGGGTGCCTTTATATTGCACTGTTCCACATAGGGAATAGGGTGCCTTTATATTGCACTGTTCCACATAGGGAATAGGGTGCCTTTATATTGCACTGTTCCACATAGGGAATAGGGTGCCTTTATATTGCACTGTTCCACATAGGGAATAGGGTGCCTTTATATTGCACTGTTCCACATAGGGAATAGGGTGCCTTTATATTGCACTGTTCCACATAGGGAATAGGGTGCCTTTATATTGCTTTGTTCCACATAGGAAATAGGGTGCCATTCGGAACACAGCCCAAATGCTAGCAAGACATCTGTATAAGGCAAGCAGAGATCAAGAATCATACGTCACACATATTTCTGAACATGTGACCTAGGTTGAGGAGAACATGTTTTCTTCCTCCTCCTCATCCTCCAGGTACAAGGCAATCGTGAAGCCCATGGACATCCAGGCCTCCAACAGCCCGGCGAGGATCGTCCTGCGGGCTGCAGTGATCTGGCTCTTCTCCATGACCCTGGCTGTCCCCGAGGCTGTCTTCTCAGACCTCCGCTCGTTCAGCATCCACAGCACCAATGAGACCTTCATCACCTGCGCCCCCTATCCCCACGATGGTGAACTGCACCCCAAGATCCACTCCATGGCCTCCTTCCTCATCTTCTATGTCATTCCTCTGTCGGTTATATCAGTCTATTACCTGTTCATCGCCAGGAGCCTGATCAGGAGTGCCTATAATATGCCGGTGGAGGGCAACGTGCACGTCAGAAGACAGGTGGGTCTCTCTTCTTCATCATCTCTTCTATTTTTTTCTTCTTCATCATCATCTTCTATTTTCTTCTTCTTCTTCATCATCATTTTCTATTTTCTTCTTCTTGTTCTTCTTCTTCATCATCTTTTCTATTTTCTTCTTCTTCATCATCATCTTCTATTTTCTTCTTCTTGTTCTTCTTCTTCATCATCATCTTCTATTTTCTTCTTCTTGTTCATCATCTCTTCTATTTTCTTCTTCTTCATCATCTCTTCTTGTTCTTCTTCTTCATCATCTCTTCTATTTTCTTCTTCTTCATCATCTCTTCTTGTTCTTCTTCTTCATCATCTCTTCTATTTTCTTCTTCTTCTTCATCTTCACCTCTCTCTCTCCACAACATCACAGATAGAGTCCAGGAAGCGCCTTGCCAAGACTGTCCTGGTGTTCGTGGGCCTGTTCGCCGTGTGCTGGCTCCCCTGTCACGTGATCTACCTCAACCGCTCCTACCACTACTCCGAAGTCGACACCTCCATGGCCCACTTCATCTTCACCGTGGGAGCCCGCATCCTGGCCTTCACTAACTCCTGTGTCAACCCCTTCGCCCTCTACCTGCTCAGCAAGAGTTTCCAGAAGCGCTTCAACAAGCAGCTGTGTTGTTGTTGTCGAGCCCTGGTGAAGAGGTCCCAGAGCCAGAGGAACAGGAACAACACACACATGACGTCCCTCAGGACCACCAACCACTCAGTGGCCAGTCTGAGCTTTATTCATGGAAAACACATCTGTCAGGAGGACAGTGTGTGAGAGACAGATGGGTGGATGGTAAGAGAGAGACAGACAGAGAGGTGGACGGTAGGAGAGAGACAGACAGAGGTGGACGGTAAGAGAGAGACAGACAGAGGTGGACGGTAAGAGAGAGACAGACAGAGGTGGATGGTAAGAGAGAGACAGACAGAGTGGTGGACGGTAGGAGAGAGACAGACAGACAGATCGGTGGACGGTAGGAGAGAGACAGAGGTGGACAGTAGGAGAGAGACAGACAGAGAGGTGGACGGTAGGAGAGAGATAGACATACAGGTTTACCAAGAGGGGAGAATGTGAGACAGACAGGTCTACCAAGAGGAGAGAATGTGAGACAGACAGACAGACAGACAGACAGACAGACAGACAGACAGACAGACAGACAGACAGACAGACAGACAGACAGACAGACAGACAGACAGACAGACAGACAGGTCTACCAAGAGGAAAGAGTGTGAGACAGACAGACAGGTCTACCTAGAGGAGAGAATGTGAGACAGACAGACAGACAGACAGACAGACAGACAGACAGACAGACAGACAGACAGACAGACAGACAGACAGACAGACAGACAGACAGACAGACCTACCAAGAGGAGAGAATGTGAGACAGACAGACAGACAGGTCTACCAAGAGGAGAGAATGTGAAACAGACAGACAGACAGACAGACAGGTCTACCAAGAGGAGAGAGTGTGAGACAGACAGACAGGTCTACCAAGAGGAGAGAGTGTGAGACAGACAGACAGGTCTACCAAGAGGAGAGAATGTGAGGCAGACAGACAGACAGACAGACAGTCGGATGGTAGGACCAAGGGAATAGAAGAACCAAGGGATATCAAAGGTTCAAGTGCGGTATGCAGATGGGTCGGGTGGGAGTGGGGAAATTGCTCACCCTTTGAAATGGCCGCTAATCTGGAATCACCTGAGAGTGTTTCCTGACCTGTTTGGTTGTATTGAGCCCTTAATCAAGATCCCACAGCAGCTACAGCAGCTATATAGATGACTTACATAGAAGAGTGCACCTTTATGTATTTGAACAGTATGTGTACCTTTATGTATTTGAACAGTATGTGTACCTTTATGTATTTGAACAGTATGTGTACCTTTATGTATTTGAACAGTATGTGTACCTTTATGTATTTGAACAGTATGTGTACCTTTATGTATTTGAACAGTATGTGTACCTTTATGTATTTGAACAGTATGTGTACCTTTATGTATTTGAACAGTATGTGTACCTTTATGTATTTGAACAGTATGTGCACCTTTATGTATTTGAACAGTATGTGTACCTTTATGTATTTGAACATGTGTTTGCTAATTACACATTTAATTGTTAAAGGCATTACATTTGTTTAATGTAGTGTTTTGTTACTTGATATGGTGTCCTATATGCCCATGTGGGCTGGGCACCAGTTGGTGGACGACGATTGGTGCCATGTACTATATGTACATAATGTTACTCTGTGGTACAGCTCTGTGGTACAGCGCTGTGGTTCAGCGCTGTGGTTCAGCTCTGTGGTACAGCTCTGTGGTACAGCTCTGTGGTTCAGTTCTGTGGTTCAGCTCTGTGGTACAGCTCTGTGGTACAGCTCTGTGTTACAGCTCTGTGTTTCAGCTCTGTGGTTCAGGTCTGTGTTTCAGCTCTGTGGTTCAGCTCTGTGTTTCAGCTCTGTGTTACAGCTCTGTGTTACAGCTCTGTGGTTCAGCTCTGTGGTCCAGCTCTGTGTTTCAGCTCTGTGGTTCAGCTCTGTGGTACAGCTCTGTGGTTCAGCTCTGTGGTTCAGCTCTGTGTTTCAGCTCTGTGTTTCAGCTCTGTGGTACAGCTCTGTGGTACAGCTCTGTGGTACAGCTCTTTGGTTCAGCTCTGTGTTACAGCTCTTTGGTTCAACTCTGTGGTACAGCTCTGTGGTACAGTAATGTGGTACAGCTCTGTGGTTCAGCTCTGTGATACAGTAATGTGGTACAGCTCTGTGGTACAGCTCTGTGGTACAGTAATGTGGTACAGCTCTGTGGTACAGCTCTGTCATACAGTAATGTGGTACAGCTCTGTGATACAGTAATGTGGTACAGCTCTGTGGTACAGCTCTGTGGTACAGTAATGTGGTACAGCTCTGTGGTACAGCTCTGTGATACGGTAATGTGATACAGTAATGTGGTACAGCTCTGTGGTACAGCTCTGTGGTTCAGCTCTGTGGTACAGTAATGTGGTACAGCTCTGTGATACAGTAATGTGGTACAGCTCTGTGATACAGTAATGTGGTTCAGCTCTGTGATACAGTAATGTGGTACAGCTCTGTGGTACAGTAATGTGGTACAGCTCTGTGATACAGTAATGTGGTACAGCTCTGTGGTACAGTAATGTGGTACAGCTCTGTGGTACAGTAATGTGGTACAGCTCTGTGGTACAGCTCTGTCATACAGTAATGTGGTACAGTAATGTGGTACAGTAATGTGGTACAGTAATGTGGTACAGCTCTGTGGTACAGTAATGTGGTACAGCTCTGTGGTACAGTAATGTGGTACAGCTCTGTGATACAGTAATGTGGTACAGCTCTGTGGTACAGTAATGTGGTACAGCTCTGTGGTACAGTAATGTGGTACAGCTCTGTGGTACAGCTCTGTCATACAGTAATGTGGTACAGTAATGTGGTACAGTAATGTGGTACAGTAATGTGGTACAGCTCTGTGGTACAGTAATGTGGTACAGCTCTGTGGTACAGTAATGTGGTACAGCTCTGTGATACAGTAATGTGGTACAGCTCTGTGGTACAGTAATGTGGTACAGCTCTGTGGTACAGTAATGTGGTACAGCTCTGTGGTACAGTAATGTGGTACAGCTCTGTGGTACAGTAATGTGGTACAGCTCTGTGGTACAGCTCTGTCATACAGTAATGTGGTACAGTAATGTGGTACAGCTCTGTGGTACAGTAATGTGGTACAGCTCTGTGATACAGTAATGTGGTACAGCTCTGTGATACAGTAATGTGGTACAGCTCTGTGATACAGTAATGTGGTACAGCTCTGTGGTACAGTAATGTGGTACAGCTCTGTGGTACAGTAATGTGGTACAGCTCTGTGGTACAGCTCTGTCATACAGTAATGTGGTACAGTAATGTGGTACAGTAATGTGGTACAGTAATGTGGTACAGCTCTGTGGTACAGTAATGTGGTACAGCTCTGTGGTACAGCTCTGTCATACAGTAATGTGGTCAATATGTGCAGTTAATATGCAGTTGATGTGCCTTCATATTGGTAAGTCAGTGTGTTGTGCCAACAATTCTTCACCTCATGTGGGTATTGAAATGTCTATGTTATTGTAGTATGTTACTTCTGTGTATTGTCTTGACTGGCTAGATGTTGTCTGTAACGTAAGACCCTAGAGGTTTTGGGAATAAGCCATTGTCTGTGTCTGAAATGGCACCCTACTCCCTATATAGTGCACTGATTTTTCCTGGTCAAAAGTAGTGCACTATTCCCTATGGGCCCTGGTCAAAAGTAGTGCACTATTCCCTATGGGTCCTGATCTAAAGTAGTGCACTATTCCCTATGGGTCCTGGTCTAAAGTAGTGCACTACATAGGGAATAGGGTGTCATTTTGGACGCCCACGTTGTTTACCAATGTTTTACATGGCCAAGACATTGGCTGCGTCTGAAAATGGCACTCTACAGATGTCGGATCTTAATTTGACCCATTTTTGTCGCAGGAGTAAAATGATCTTGCAGCAAGAGGATTTGAATGAATATTGAATATTTAGAATCGCCGCCAGGGGACAGCTGGAAGCGGTGTTTGTAGGCTTTTCAATGCAGTAGCGTACCTACATTGTACCTTAAACTGTTAATAAATACAACAGATTCTGATCCAACAGCCCCGGACCCAACTCATTGGAATGCCCACACCCCATGGCCCAACTAGCAATATGTACAATTTATAGTCCAACAGGGGGGGCTGACTCTTAAATAAAGGATGGTGTCTGTGATTGGCTGTGCATACTGTAGTCCTGTAATAGGGAATTATACACCTCCTTCCGACTATGAAGCTGGGAGAGAACAGGGTGATGGTTCATTGATGTGTGCAGGACACTGATTTAATAGATGAATGGGGCTGTCAACTGAGCCAGACATTCACATGCAAATAGTTTACATCTCCCCTCTCTCTGAGTTTTTAACTGATATGTATTTCCATCTCTGTCACATGAAACTGCGGGAATATGTGGTGCGCATTAGACTGGTGTTTTCCCACTACTTGCATATTGGAACGTGTTCATATTACCACGTGTTCATATTACCACGTGTTGATATTACCGCGTGTTGATATTTCCACGTGTTGATATTTCCACGTGTTCATATTACCACGTGTTGATATTACCGCGTGTTCATATTACCGCGTGTTGATATTACCACGTGTTCATATTACCACGTGTTCATATTACCACGTGTTCATATTACCACGTGTTGATATTACCACGTGTTCATATTACCACGTGTTCATATTACCAGGTGTTCATATTACCACGTGTTCATATTACCACGTGTTCATATTACCACGTGTTCATAATACCACGTGTTCATATTACCACGTGTTACCATGTGTTCATATTACCACATGTTACCATGTGTTCATATTACCGCGTGTTCATATTACCACGTGTTCATATTACCACGTGTTCATATTACCACGTGTTCATATTACCACGTGCTGATATTACCACGTGTTCATATTACCACGTGTTCATATTACCACGTGTTCATATTACCACGTGTTGATATTACCACGTGTTCATATTACCACGTGTTCATATTACCACGTGTTACCGCGTGTTCATATTACCATGTGTTCATATTACCACGTGTTCATATTACCACGTGTTCATATTACCGCGTGTTCATATTACCACGTGTTCATATTACCGCGTGTTCATATTACCACGTGTTCATATTACCACGTGTTCATATTACCACGTGTTCATATTACCGCGTGTTCATATTACCATGGGTTCATATTACCACGTGTTCATATTACCACGTGTTACCACGTGTTCATATTACCACGTGTTCATATTACCACGTGTTACCACGTGTTCATATTACCGCGTGTTCATATTACCACGTGTTCATATTACCACGTGTTGATATTACCGCGTGTTCATATTACCACGTGTTCATATTACCACGTGTTCATATTACCACGTGTTCATATTACCACGTGTTACCGCGTGTTCATATTACCACGTGTTACCACGTGTTCATATTACCACGTGTTCATATTACCACGTGTTCATATTACCACGTGTTACCATGTGTTCATATTACCGCGTGTTCATATTACCGCGTGTTCATATTACCACGTGTTCATATTACCACGTGTTCATATTACCGCCTGTTCATATTACCACGTGTTCATATTACCACGTGTTCATATTACCACGTGTTCATATTACCACGTGTTCATATTACCATGTGTTCATATTACCGCGTGTTCATATTACCGCGTGTTGATATTACCATGTGTTCATATTACCACGTGTTCATATTACCACGTATTACCATGTGTTCATATTACCACGTGTTCATATTACCACGTGTTCATATTACCACGTGTTCATATTACCACGTGTTCATATTACCATGTGTTCATATTACCGCGTGTTCATATTACCACGTGTTCATATTACCATGTGTTGATATTACCATGTGTTCATATTACCACGTGTTCATATTACCGCGTGTTCATATTACCACGTGTTACCACGTGTTCATATTACCACGTGTTCATATTACCACGTGTTCATATTACCGCGTGTTCATATTACCGCGTGTTCATATTACCGCGTGTTCATATTACCACGTGTTCATATTACCATGTGTTGATATTACCACGTGTTGATATTACCACGTGTTGATATTACCACGTGTTGATATTACCACGTGTTCATATTACCACGTGTTCATATTACCGCGTGTTCATATTACCACGTGTTACCACGTGTTCATATTACCACGTGTTACCACGTGTTCATATTACCGCGTGTTCATATTACCGCGTGTTCATATTACCACGTGTTCATATTACCGCGTGTTCATATTACCACGTGTTCATATTACCACGTGTTGATATTACCACGTGTTCATAATACCACGTGTTCATATTACCACGTGTTACCATGTGTTCATATTACCACATGTTACCATGTGTTCATATTACCGCGTGTTCATATTACCACGTGTTGATATTACCACGTGTTCATATTACCACGTGTTCATATTACCACGTGTTCATATTACCACGTGTTCATATTACCATGTGTTCATATTACCGCGTGTTCATATTACCGCGTGTTGATATTACCACGTGTTCATATTACCACGTGTTCATATTACCACGTGTTACCGCGTGTTCATATTACCATGTGTTCATATTACCACGTGTTCATATTACCACGTGTTCATATTACCGCGTGTTCATATTACCACGTGTTCATATTACCGCGTGTTCATATTACCGCGTGTTCATATTACCACGTGTTCATATTACCACGTGTTCATATTACCACGTGTTCATATTACCACGTGTTCATATTACCGCGTGTTCATATTACCATGGGTTCATATTACCACGTGTTCATATTACCGCGTGTTCATATTACCGCGTGTTCATATTACCGCGTGTTCATATTACCGCGTGTTCATATTACCACGTGTTCATATTACCACATGTTCATATTACCACGTGTTCATATTACCACGTGTTACCACGTGTTCATATTACCGCGTGTTCATATTACCACGTGTTCATATTACCACGTGTTCATATTACCGCGTGTTGATATTACCGCGTGTTCATATTACCACGTGTTCATATTACCACGTGTTCATATTACCACGTGTTCATATTACCACGTGTTACCGCGTGTTCATATTACCACGTGTTACCACGTGTTCATATTACCACGTGTTCATATTACCACGTGTTCATATTACCACGTGTTACCATGTGTTCATATTACCGCGTGTTCATATTACCACGTGTTGATATTACCGCGTGTTCATATTACCACGTGTTCATATTACCAGGTGTTCATATTACCACGTGTTCATATTACCACGTGTTCATATTACCACGTGTTGATATTACCATGTGTTGATATTACCATGTGTTCATATTACCACGTGTTCATATTACCGCGTGTTCATATTACCGCGTGTTCATATTACCGCGTGTTCATATTACCGCGTGTTCATATTACCGCGTGTTCATATTACCGCGTGTTCATATTACCGCGTGTTCATATTACCACGTGTTCATATTACCACGTGTTACCAGGTGTTCATATTACCACGTGTTGATATTACCATGTGTTCATATTACCACGTGTTCATATTACCACGTGTTCATATTACCACGTGTTACCATGTGTTCATATTACCACGTGTTCATATTACCACGTGTCCATAGTACCACGTGTTCATATTACCACGTGTTCATTGCTATGATTATAATGTGAAGAAGTAATAGTTTATCAACATTTTAAGCTAAACTTTCCGATCTGTTCCATCAGTCTCTTTGTGTTTATAGGCTATTTTTAGACCGCAGGTCTACTGGGCGTCAGTTCAAGTAGCCTTTGTAGGCTATGTTCAGGCTACAGTGTGTCTTGTGTGAATTCTTATGTGGATTATAACAAATGGACATATTTGTAAGGGGTAAATCAGTTTTTTTTTTAAATAAATTGTTTTATTATATGTTGAAGGTAAGCAATAGGCAGGATACAGTATTGTTGGCTTCAGCGTCTGTGTTGTCCAGTGGTTACATAAAAACTACAAGTTATGAAAGGACTGGGACTGCCCCACTTCTTAAAAAATATCTTTACGAATAATAATAGGTTTATAATATAATGATCATACATTATTATGATGATATAAGCTGGGCCTGATAATATGCAGTGGGAGAATTCTAACATGAACACATAGGTGCGGAAAACTCAGATTCTTGAATGATAATGACCGAATCATTGTCGGCGTGATTAGACAGGGTGGGTGCGAATTGCAGGAGTGGGGATGGTAAAATCAGCTGTTCAACAAGCTGTTCAATCGGTTAGCAATCAACTGATGGCCCACCTCAGCTCATCCACTCTGCCAGGGAAACACAAACAGTAGCCTACTATAGGTTTTCACAGGCAGCCCAATTCTGATATTTTTTCCACTAATCGGTATTTTGACCAATCACATCACACCTTTCATATCATCATTTTTTTCAGAGCTCATCTGATTGGTCAAATGACCAATGAGTGAAAAAAAAGGTCAGAAATGGGCTGCCTATGTAAACGCAGGCAGAATGTGACAATGGATAGGCTAACGGGTATTGCAGCCTATTGCAACCCTCCATGACACTAGTTAAACCGTCAATACAGTCACTACCGCTCCCTAAAAGACGATGTCAGTGTCCTGCTTGCAACCAAAGTCTTTCAAAAGATGTTCGACCTCAGTTGGTATTGTCATCGGAACAACTTGGTCCTTTTTGACCGGCGGGGTGATTCATCTAGTTGACAAGCATTCCGTAATAATTGAAATGAAGAATTTCCTCGTTTACCACGGCAAATCTACTGTGGCATTTACACAACACTTTGTATGAATGGAAACTAATGTTGGTGTAACCTACTGTTATTATTGAATTAGTTTCCTATTGATGTTATCAATTAAAGACAACTGTCTTTATTAAAAGTGTCTGGTGCAGTCATTTCTTGTCAAGGTATCTGTCCATATTTGAAACGTGTAACTAAATCAAGTCAAAAAGGGGAATTGAGTGATTTGTGCCAGAATGGCTGGAATCAAATCCACGCTGACAAGGTAGGCTTGTTTGTACAGGCAGCTGCCCTAACCGCTACACCATCCCAGATCACTGATTGAACTCCATTCTGACAGTTGATTCATAATCTTATGTTCTCTGGAAAGCTTAAGATGTCCTGAGTATAGAACACATTAGGAACACCTGCTCTTCCCATGACAGACTGACCAAGTGAATCCAGGTTGAAGCTATGATCCCTTATTGATGTCACTTGTTACATCCACTTCAATCAGTGTAGATGAAGGGGAGGAGACGGGTTAAAGGAGGATGTTTAAGTCTTGAGACATGGATTGTGTGCCATTCAGAGGGTGAATGGGTTAGGCAAACAATTTAAGTGCTTTAAAACAGGGTATAATAGTAGATGCCAGTCGCACTGTTTTGAGTGTGTCAAGAACTGCAATGCTACAGGGTTTTTCATTACTCAACAGTTTCCTGTGTGTATCAAGAACAGTCCAACACCCAAAGGCCATTCAGCCAACTTACGTAAGTGCATTCTGTACATTTTCAGATTTCTTTTTCTTTTCATACTGGTCCCCCAGTGGGAATCAAACCATCAACCCCGGCGTTGCAAGCACCATGTTCTACCAACTGAGACACAAGCACCATGTTCTACCAACTGAGACACAAGCACCATGTTCTACCAACTGAGACACAAGCACCATGTTCTACCAACTGAGACACAAGCACCATGTTCTACCAACTGAGACACAAGCACCATGTTCTACCAACTGAGACACAAGCACCATGTTCTACCAACTGAGACACAAGCACCATGTTCTACCAACTGAGACACAAGCACCATGTTCTACCAACTGAGACACAAGCACCATGTTCTACCAACTGAGACACAAGCACCATGTTCTACCAACTGAGACACAAGCACCATGTTCTACCAACTGAGACACAAGCACCATGTTCTACCAACTGAGACACAAGCACCATGTTCTACCAACTGAGACACAAGCACCATGTTCTACCAACTGAGACACAAGCACCATGTTCTACCAACTGAGACACAAGCACCATGTTCTACCAACTGAGACACAAGCACCATGTTCTACCAACTGAGACACAAGCACCATGTTCTACCAACTGAGACACACAGCACCATGTTCTACCAACTGAGACACACAGCACCATGTTCTACCAACTGAGACACAAGCACCATGTTCTACCAACTGAGACACAAGCACCATGTTCTACCAACTGAGACACAAGCACCATGTTCTACCAACTGAGACACAAGCACCATGTTCTACCAACTGAGACACAAGCACCATGTTCTACCAACTGAGACACAAGCACCATGTTCTACCAACTGAGACACAAGCACCATGTTCTACCAACTGAGACACAAGCACCATGTTCTACCAACTGAGACACAAGCACCATGTTCTACCAACTGAGACACAAGCACCATGTTCTACCAACTGAGACACAAGCACCATGTTCTACCAACTGAGACACAAGCACCATGTTCTACCAACTGAGACACAAGCACCATGTTCTACCAACTGAGACACAAGCACCATGTTCTACCAACTGAGACACAAGCACCATGTTCTACCAACTGAGACACAAGCACCATGTTCTACCAACTGAGACACAAGCACCATGTTCTACCAACTGAGACACAAGCACCATGTTCTACCAACTGAGACACAAGCACCATGTTCTACCAACTGAGACACAAGCACCATGTTCTACCAACTGAGACACAAGCACCATGTTCTACCAACTGAGACACACAGCACCATGTTCTACCAACTGAGACACACAGCACCATGTTCTACCAACTGAGACACACAGCACCATGTTCTACCAACTGAGACACAAGCACCATGTTCTACCAACTGAGACACAAGCACCATGTTCTACCAACTGAGACACAAGCACCATGTTCTACCAACTGAGACACAAGCACCATGTTCTACCAACTGAGACACACAGCACCATGTTCTACCAACTGAGACACAAGCACCATGTTCTACCAACTGAGACACAAGCACCATGTTCTACCAACTGAGACACAAGCACCATGTTCTACCAACTGAGACACAAGCACCATGTTCTACCAACTGAGACACAAGCACCATGTTCTACCAACTGAGACACAAGCACCATGTTCTACCAACTGAGACACAAGCACCATGTTCTACCAACTGAGACACAAGCACCATGTTCTACCAACTGAGACACAAGCACCATGTTCTACCAACTGAGACACAAGCACCATGTTCTACCAACTGAGACACAAGCACCATGTTCTACCAACTGAGACACACAGCACCATGTTCTACCAACTGAGACACAAGCACCATGTTCTACCAACTGAGACACAAGCACCATGTTCTACCAACTGAGACACAAGCACCATGTTCTACCAACTGAGACACAAGCACCATGTTCTACCAACTGAGACACAAGCACCATGTTCTACCAACTGAGACACAAGCACCATGTTCTACCAACTGAGACACAAGCACCATGTTCTACCAACTGAGACACAAGCACCATGTTCTACCAACTGAGACACAAGCACCATGTTCTACCAACTGAGACACAAGCACCATGTTCTACCAACTGAGACACAAGCACCATGTTCTACCAACTGAGACACAAGCACCATGTTCTACCAACTGAGACACAAGCACCATGTTCTACCAACTGAGACACAAGCACCATGTTCTACCAACTGAGACACAAGCACCATGTTCTACCAACTGAGACACAAGCACCATGTTCTACCAACTGAGACACAAGCACCATGTTCTACCAACTGAGACACAAGCACCATGTTCTACCAACTGAGACACAAGCACCATGTTCTACCAACTGAGACACAAGCACCATGTTCTACCAACTGAGACACAAGCACCATGTTCTACCAACTGAGACACAAGCACCATGTTCTACCAACTGAGACACAAGCACCATGTTCTACCAACTGAGACACAAGCACCATGTTCTACCAACTGAGACACACAGCACCATGTTCTACCAACTGAGACACAAGCACCATGTTCTACCAACTGAGACACAAGCACCATGTTCTACCAACTGAGACACAAGCACCATGTTCTACCAACTGAGACACAAGCACCATGTTCTACCAACTGAGACACAAGCACCATGTTCTACCAACTGAGACACAAGCACCATGTTCTACCAACTGAGACACAAGCACCATGTTCTACCAACTGAGACAACAAGCACCATGTTCTACCAACTGAGACACAAGCACCATGTTCTACCAACTGAGACACAAGCACCATGTTCTACCAACTGAGACACAAGCACCATGTTCTACCAACTGAGACACAAGCACCATGTTCTACCAACTGAGACACACAGCACCATGTTCTACCAACTGAGACACAAGCACCATGTTCTACCAACTGAGACACAAGCACCATGTTCTACCAACTGAGACACAAGCACCATGTTCTACCAACTGAGACACAAGCACCATGTTCTACCAACTGAGACACAAGCACCATGTTCTACCAACTGAGACACAAGCACCATGTTCTACCAACTGAGACACAAGCACCATGTTCTACCAACTGAGACACAAGCACCATGTTCTACCAACTGAGACACAAGCACCATGTTCTACCAACTGAGACACAAGCACCATGTTCTACCAACTGAGACACAAGCACCATGTTCTACCAACTGAGACACAAGCACCATGTTCTACCAACTGAGACACAAGCACCATGTTCTACCAACTGAGACACAAGCACCATGTTCTACCAACTGAGACACAAGCACCATGTTCTACCAACTGAGACACAAGCACCATGTTCTACCAACTGAGACACAAGCACCATGTTCTACCAACTGAGACACAAGCACCATGTTCTACCAACTGAGACACAAGCACCATGTTCTACCAACTGAGACACAAGCACCATGTTCTACCAACTGAGGACACAAGCACCATGTTCTACCAACTGAGACACACAGCACCATGTTCTACCAACTGAGACACAAGCACCATGTTCTACCAACTGAGACACAAGCACCATGTTCTACCAACTGAGACACAAGCACCATGTTCTACCAACTGAGACACAAGCACCATGTTCTACCAACTGAGACACAAGCACCATGTTCTACCAACTGAGACACAAGCACCATGTTCTACCAACTGAGACACAAGCACCATGTTCTACCAACTGAGACACAAGCACCATGTTCTACCAACTGAGACACAAGCACCATGTTCTACCAACTGAGACACAAGCACCATGTTCTACCAACTGAGACACAAGCACCATGTTCTACCAACTGAGACACAAGCACCATGTTCTACCAACTGAGACACAAGCACCATGTTCTACCAACTGAGACACAAGCACCATGTTCTACCAACTGAGACACAAGCACCATGTTCTACCAACTGAGACACAAGCACCATGTTCTACCAACTGAGACACAAGCACCATGTTCTACCAACTGAGACACAAGCACCATGTTCTACCAACTGAGACACAAGCACCATGTTCTACCAACTGAGACACAAGCACCATGTTCTACCAACTGAGACACAAGCACCATGTTCTACCAACTGAGACACAAGCACCATGTTCTACCAACTGAGACACACAGCACCATGTTCTACCAACTGAGACACAAGCACCATGTTCTACCAACTGAGACACACAGCACCATGTTCTACCAACTGAGACACAAGCACCATGTTCTACCAACTGAGACACAAGCACCATGTTCTACCAACTGAGACACAAGCACCATGTTCTACCAACTGAGACACAAGCACCATGTTCTACCAACTGAGACACAAGCACCATGTTCTACCAACTGAGACACAAGCACCATGTTCTACCAACTGAGACACAAGCACCATGTTCTACCAACTGAGACACAAGCACCATGTTCTACCAACTGAGACACAAGCACCATGTTCTACCAACTGAGACACAAGCACCATGTTCTACCAACTGAGACACAAGCACCATGTTCTACCAACTGAGACACACAGCACCATGTTCTACCAACTGAGACACACAGCACCATGTTCTACCAACTGAGACACAAGCACCATGTTCTACCAACTGAGACACAAGCACCATGTTCTACCAACTGAGACACAAGCACCATGTTCTACCAACTGAGACACAAGCACCATGTTCTACCAACTGAGACACAAGCACCATGTTCTACCAACTGAGACACAAGCACCATGTTCTACCAACTGAGACACAAGCACCATGTTCTACCAACTGAGACACACAGCACCATGTTCTACCAACTGAGACACAAGCACCATGTTCTACCAACTGAGACACAAGCACCATGTTCTACCAACTGAGACACAAGCACCATGTTCTACCAACTGAGACACAAGCACCATGTTCTACAACTGAGACACACAGCACCATGTTCTACCAACTGAGACACACAGCACCATGTTCTACCAACACTGAGACACACAGCACCATGTTCTACCAACTGAGACACAAGCACCATGTTCTACCAACTGAGACACAAGCACCATG
Organism: Salvelinus namaycush; assembly: GCF_016432855.1. NCBI lineage: Eukaryota > Metazoa > Chordata > Actinopteri > Salmoniformes > Salmonidae > Salvelinus > Salvelinus namaycush. The sequence continues at coordinate 54,249,172 of NC_052313.1, forward strand.
TTCTACCAAC
>NC_052313.1:54249281-54293219 GCF_016432855.1 Salvelinus namaycush
TCACTCTGTCAAACATCACTCTGTCAAACATCACTGTGTCAAACATCACATCTAACATATCACTCTGTCAAACATCCTTCTGTCAACATCACTCTGTCAAACATCACTCTGTCAAACATCACTCTGTCAAACATCACTCTGTCAAACATCACATCTAACTCATCACTCTGTCAAACATCACTCTGTCAAACATCACTCTGTCAAACATCACATCTAACTCATCACTCTGTTAATTATCACTCTGTCAAACATCACTGTGTCAAACATCACATCTAAATCATCACTCTGTTAAACATCACTCTGTCAAACATTACTGTGTCAAACATCACTCTGTCAAACATCACTCTGTTAAACATCACTCTGTCAAACATTACTGTATCAAACATCACTCTGTCAAACATCACTCTGTCAAACATCACATCTAACACATCACTCTGTCAAACATCACTCTGTCAAACATCACTCTGTCAAACATCACTCTGTCAAACATCACTCTGTCAAACATCACATCTAACTCATCACTCTGTCAAACATCACTCTGTCAAACATCACATCTAACTCATCACTCTGTCAAACCACACTCTGTCAAACCACACTCTGTCAAACCACACTCTGTCCAACATCACATCACTCTGTCAAACATCACTCTGTCAAACCACACTCTGTCCAACATCACATCACTCTGTCAAACATCACTCTGTCAAACTACCTTACAACATTCCTTAACTTCCCATGTGAAGTCTCAAATACAATTCAACTGAGAATATAAATATCAAGATCGTCAAGGACAAGGAGGAACGGAGAAACAGGTTTGTTTTGGCCAGTTAGGGGGAGGAGGAGAGAACATTGTGTCTGACACAGTCCACGGAGGAGTTGTGTTGAGTGATAAACAGTAAACAGTAAAGGAGGCGAGAGGTTGGGTGGACTCTGTGGTGGGAGACTTTCAGCAGACCAGTCAGTCCATTGTGAGGCGGACATGTAAACAGGCCTATTTAAGGGACAGGAAGAGACAAGCATAATGAACAGCCTTTCCTGTTGGGGATAGGGCTGGAGATGGGGCTGTGGGTTAGGAGACTGCTGGTCTCAAATCCTATGGACAACCAGAAAATAGTTTTGGGGATATCTATTAACATGCCACTGTATTGAACCCATTTGGTGCAGTTTATAATATTTATAATATATTGATGTGCATAGTGTATATTGATGTGTGTAGTGTATATTGATGTGTATATTGATGTGTATATTGATGTGTGTAGTGTATATTGATGTGTATAGTGTATATTGATGTGTATATTGATGTGTATAGTGTATATTGATGTGTATAGTGTATATTGATGTGTATAGTGTATATTGATGTGTATATTGATGTGTATATTGATGTGTATAGTGTATATTGATGTGTATATTGATGTGTGTAGTGTATATTGATGTGTATATTGATGTGTATATTGATGTGTTTGGTGTATATCGATGTGTATAGTGTATATTGATGTGTATATTGATGTGTATAGTGTATATTGATGTGTTTGGTGTATATTGATATGTATAGTGTATATTGATGTGTATAGTGTATATTGATGTGTTTGGTGTATATTGATGTGTATAGTGTATATTGATGTGTATAGTGTATATTTATGTGTATAGTGTATATTGATGTGTATAGTGTATATTGATGTGTATAGTGTATATTGATGTGTATATTGATGTGTATAGTGTATATTGATGTGTATATTGATGTGTATATTGATGTGTATAGTGTATATTGATGTGTATATTGATGTGTATAGTGTATATTGATGTGTATGTTGATGTGTATATTGATCTGTATAGTGTATATTGATGTGTATATTGATCTGTATAGTGTATATTGATGTGTATATTAATGTGTATAGTGTATATTGATGTGTATATTGTATATTAATGTGTATATTGATGTGTATAGTGTATATTGATGTGTATATTGATGTGTATAGTGTATATTGATGTGTATAGTGTATATTGATGTGTATAGTGTATATTGATGTGTATATTGATGTGTATAGTGTATATTGATGTGTATAGTGTATATTGATGTGTATATTGATGTGTGTAGTGTATATTGATGTGTATATTGATGTGTTTGGTGTATATTGATGTGCATAGTGTATATTGATGTGTATATTGATGTGTTTAGTGTATATTGATGTGTATATTGGTGTGTATAGTGTATATTGATGTGTATAGTGTATATTGATGTGTATAGTGTATATTGATGTGTATAGTGTATACTGATGTGTATATTGATGTGTATAGTGTATATTGATGTGTATAGTGTATATTGATGTGTATAGTGTATATTGATGTGTATATTGTATATTGATGTGTATAGTGTATATTGATGTGCATAGTGTATATTGATGTGTCTACTTGCCATGTCTGATACTTTATTTATCAACCCTCCACCTTACTCTCTCTCTCTCTCTCCCTCCCCCCATCCCCCCATCCCCTACTCCATCCTTACTCCACAGATTCTTGGAACAGGGGAGCAAGTTCAACGTGTTTGTGCCCACTCCAGGGTTCACCAGAGGAGCCAAACCATTTAAGCTGACTTCACAGTGAACAGACAGAGAGAGAAAGCTCCTTTTGAAGAGCCCCACATCAGAGACAGAGGGAGAGAGAGAACAGAGAGAGCTCCTTTTAAAGAGCCTCACATCAGAGAGAGAGAGAGAGGGAAAGATTGAGAGATAGAGAGAGAGAGAGAGAGAGAGAGAGAGAGAGAGAGAGAGAGAGAGAGAGAGGGGGGGAAAGAGAGAGAGAGAGAGAGAGAGAGAGAGAGAGAGGGAAAGATTGAGAGATAGAGAGAGAGAGAGAGAGAGAGAGAGAGAGAGAGAAAGATTGAGGGATAGAGAGAGGGATAGAGAAAGAGAGAGAGAGAGAGAGAACAAGGTGTGAGAGAGAGGACAACATTAAAGCACGGCAATGTGGGAAAAAATCCTCTTTTGTCCATCTGGTCACAGGAGAAGAGAGGGTTGATTCTTATCCCTGATTTACAGCTCAATAAATCTGGGGTCCACATGCAGGTCAATTCCTTTCCCTCTTTCCCCCCTCTCTCTCTGTCTCCCTGTCTCCCTCTCTCTCTCCCCCTCTCTCTCCCTCTCTCTGTCTCCGTCTCCGTCCCTCTTTCTCCCTCTCTCTGTCTCCCTCTCCGCCCCTCTCTCTACAGCTCTCTCTCTCTCTCTGTCTCCCTCTCTGCCCCCCTCTCTCTCTCTACAGCTCTCTCTCTCTCTGCCTCCCTCTCCGCTCCTCTCTCTCTCTCTTAGCAGCTCTCTCTCTGTCTCCCTCTCCGTCCCTCTCTCTCCATCTCCCTCTCCACCCCTCTCTCTCTCCCTCTTTCCATCTCTCTCTCTTGCTCTCTCTCACACACTCCGCCTCTCTCTCTCTCTGTCTACCTCTCCGCCCCTCACTCTCACTCTGTCTCCATCTTTCTTTCTCTCTCTCTCTCTCCTCTCCCTCTTACTCTATCCATCTCTCTCTTTCCCTGTCTGCTCACCGATGCCTCTGAGTCTAAAGCGGCTATCAGAGTCCAAAACGTGTATGTGTACACACAGCAGTGTTCTAGAATGTTGGACCGTTGACTTTCATACTTTGAATTCTTAGCGTGGCTCAAGCAATTTCTCCAACTGTCAACACATCAAAACGCATAGAGGACCAGAACGTGGAGGTGCGTGTTCGGGCTGTGCGTCCCCCATGTAGCTATATCACAATGGGACGCCGGACTATCACGTCTCTTCCTCTTCATCACCCTGCCTGTCCTCCACAACACCCTCTCAGTGTCTCTTCAGAGGACCTCACAACACGCATGTGGGTGGGTGCATGTCAACGTGTGTGTTATGGAATTGAGAAGAGAGGCAGCCTTGTGACCTGCCTGTGACCTCAACCACCTGTGACCTTTATCTACATGATCTTTATTTGATCTGCTGGACCTGGCCAGCCTCCCTGGACATCTAGTCCCCCTGATGTAATACCATCATCAACAACACTAGTGACATGTCTTGTATCTAGAGGACCTGACCAGCCTCCCTGGACATCTAGTCCCCCTGATGTAATAGCATCATCAACAACACTAGTGACATGTCTTGTATCTAGAGGACCTGACCAGCCTCCCTGGACATCTAGTCCCCCTGATTTAATACCATCATCAACAACACTAGTGACATGTCTTGTATCTAGAGGACCTGACCAGCCTCCCTGGACATCTAGTCCCCCTGATTTAATACCATCATCAACAACACTAGTGACATGTCTTGTATCTAGAGGACCTGACCAGCCTCCCTGGACATCTAGTCCCCCTGATGTAATACCATCATCAACAACACTAGTGACATGTCTTTTATCTAGAGGACCTGACCAGCCTCCCTGGACATCTAGTCCCCCTGATGTAATACCATCATCAACAACACTAGTGACATGTCTTGTATCTAGAGGACCTGACCAGCCTCCCTGGACATCTAGTCCCCCTGATGTAATACCATCATCAACAACACTAGTGACATGTCTTTTATCTAGATGACCTGACCAGCCTCCCTGGACATCTAGTCCCCCTGATGTAATACCATCATCAACAACACTAGTGACATGTCTTGTATCTAGAGGACCTGACCAGCCTCCCTGGACATCTAGTCCCCCTGATGTAATACCATCATCAACAACACTAGTGACATGTCTTGTATCTAGAGGACCTGACCAGCCTCCCTGGACATCTAGTCCCCCTGATGTAATAGCATCATCAACAACACTAGTGACATGTCTTGTATCTAGAGGACCTGACCAGCCTCCCTTGACATCTAGTCCCCCTGATGTAATAGCATCATCAACAACACTAGTGACATGTCTTGTATCTAGAGGACCTGACCAGCCTCCCTGGACATCTAGTCCCACTGATGTAATAGCATCATCAACAACACTAGTGACATGTCTTGTATCTAGAGGACCTGACCAGCCTCCCTGGACATCTAGTCCCCCTGATGTAATAGCATCATCAACAACACTAGTGACATGTCTTGTATCTAGAGGACCTGACCAGCCTCCCTGGACATCTAGTCCCCCTGATGTAATAGCATCATCAACAACACTAGTGACATGTCTTGTATCTAGAGGACCTGACCAGCCTCCCTGGACATCTAGTCCCCCTGATTTAATACCATCATCAACAACACTAGTGACATGTCTTGTATCTAGAGGACCTGACCAGCCTCCCTGGACATCTAGTCCCCCTGATGTAATACCATCATCAACAACACTAGTGACATGTCTTGTATCTAGAGGACCTGACCAGCCTCCCTGGACATCTAGTCCCCCTGATGTAATACCATCATCAACAACACTAGTGACATGTCTTGTATCTAGAGGACCTGACCAGCCTCCCTGGACATCTAGTCCCCCTGATGTAATAGCATCATCAACAACACTAGTGACATGTCTTGTATCTAGAGGACCTGACCAGCCTCCCTGGACATCTAGTCCCCCTGATGTAATAGCATCATCAACAACACTAGTGACATGTCTTGTATCTAGAGGACCTGACCAGCCTCCCTGGACATCTAGTCCCACTGATGTAATAGCATCATCAACAACACTAGTGACATGTCTTGTATCTAGAGGACCTGACCAGCCTCCCTGGACATCTAGTCCCCCTGATGTAATAGCATCATCAACAACACTAGTGACATGTCTTGTATCTAGAGGACCTGACCAGCCTCCCTGGACATCTAGTCCCCCTGATGTAATAGCATCATCAACAACACTAGTGACATGTCTTGTATCTAGAGGACCTGACCAGCCTCCCTGGACATCTAGTCCCCCTGATGTAATAGCATCATCAACAACACTAGTGACATGTCTTGTATCTAGAGGACCTGACCAGCCTCCCTGGACATCTAGTCCCCCTGATGTAATAGCATCATCAACAACACTAGTGACATGTCTTGTATCTAGAGGACCTGACCAGCCTCCCTGGACATCTAGTCCCCCTGATGTAATAGCATCATCAACAACACTAGTGACATGTCTTGTATCTAGAGGACCTGACCAGCCTCCCTGGACATCTAGTCCCCCTGATTTAATACCATCATCAACAACACTAGTGACATGTCTTGTATCTAGAGGACCTGACCAGCCTCCCTGGACATCTAGTCCCCCTGATGTAATAGCATCATCAACAACACTAGGGACATGTCTTGTATCTAGAGGACCTGACCAGCCTCCCTGGACATCTAGTCCCCCTGATGTAATACCATCATCAACAACACTAGTGACATGTCTTGTATCTAGAGGACCTGACCAGCCTCCCTGGACATCTAGTCCCCCTGATGTAATAGCATCATCAACAACACTAGGGACATGTCTTGTATCTAGAGGACCTGACCAGCCTCCCTGGACATCTAGTCCCCCTGATGTAATACCATCATCAACAACACTAGTGACATGTCTTGTATCTAGAGGACCTGACCAGCCTCCCTGGACATCTAGTCCCCCTGATGTAATACCATCATCAACAACAGTAGTATTGAGTGCCATGTCTTACTGTTGATGATAGTAATATCTCTGGCCTTGTAGTGCTCGGCCAGGGTGATGGAGGATCCGGTGACGGAGGCCACCACGCGGACGGTGCGGCTAGAATCGGAGCAGTCTAGATGGGACGAGGAGCCCGGCTCGGACCCCCTTACCCCCAGGCTCTCCGGGAAGCTGAAGGCGTCGCGGGTGCGGTCGCGGCAGTAAGACTTGTACCACCATTGGACCACAGGCGTCTGGGTGGACATGCTGGAGTATTGACACGGCAGGACCACCGACTGGAACAGCATGGCATACTTCCTGTCTTCACGAGCGGAGACCTGGATGGCTGAGCTTGATGGGAGATCTGGGGGAGAGAGAAATAGAGACAGAGAGAGAGAGAGAGGGTCACTAATTGCCATGTCAAGGAGATGACATGATAGCACAAACAGATCTGGGACCTGGCTAGCTGGCAGTGTCACTGTGAACAGACATATAGAGAGAAATACCCAGATCTGCAGCGTGGCCCTGTCCGCCCTCCTACATTCACCACGAGACCAGCACTTCAGACCAACCGGTAATTACATAATCTAGTGAATGTTCACCTCCAGCCTCACAAAGCTCCTAAAACACAGTTAAATACAGCCTGTTACCATCAACGTGAAACAGAGCAGGAGTAGACTAGTCTGACTGCGTGTAGTGGAGGTGAGTTGGACTCGTGCTCTCGTGATGAGGGAGCCCTGCGTGCGACGTCAAAATCAGTATCCCCCTCAGGAGGTTTCCCACCTGTGACATGCGGTTCTGAGGCTGGAACTGGGTTAGCTAGAAGAAGAGCCTTCATTTCTCCTAGACCCAGACTGTGTTAACTATGTCTGCTTGGATAAGGGACTTGATAGACCTAGACTGTGTTAACTATGTCTGCTTGGATAAGGGACTTGATAGACCTAGACTGTGTTAACTATGTCTGCTTGGATAAGGGACTTGATAGACCTAGACTGTGTTAACTATGTCTGCTTGGATAAGGGACTTGATAGACCTAGACTGTGTTAACTATGTCTGCTTGGATAAGGGACTTGATAGACCTAGACTGTGTTAACTATGTCTGCTTGGATAAGGGACTTGATAGACCTAGACTGTGTTAACTATGTCTGCTTGGATAAGGGACTTGATAGACCTAGACTGTGTTAACTATGTCTGCTTGGATAAGGGACTTGACGGGACCGCTGAAATCTACTTGTCTCCTTGTTTGGGAAGGAGGAGCAGAGGTCGTTTCATCCTTAACAGGTGTCTATACGGTTAGTGTAGACACCCAGGTTGGGGACGAGGCTACTGAAAGGTTTTCATGAACCTCAGAAAGAGAAATCAGAGTTTCTCAGGATCTGTTCCAGTTCAATTCCTGTCTGTACAATTGAACACCGTCTGTGTCCCAAATGGCACCTTATTTAGTGCACTACTTTTGACCAGGGCCCATAGGTCTCAAAAGTAGTGCACTATGTAGGGAATAGGGTGCCATTTGGGACGAACTAACAGCATTTCTGCAGAAGAGGAGACTGTAATTTTAATAGGCAATCTGACTCAACAAAATGAACAGAATTATATGTTGCTGGTGTGGTAATCTGTCATTTTAAATACCAGTTACCCGGGTTTACCAGTGTGGTGATTGAGTAAATCCCCCCACACTTAACACAAGTGGTCACTATGACCACAGTCCCAAAGCCTAAAAACATAAAAACAGCTGACTCACTCTGTCTGTATGTGACTCACTGAGTTGAGTTGATATGATTCTGAACAGAATGTAGCAGAGGTGGTTCAGTGGTTTGTGATGAGGAACCTGATTCACTCTGTCTGTATCTGACTCACTGAGTTGAGTTGATATGATTCTGAACAGAATGTAGCAGAGGTGGTTCAGTGGTTCGTGATGAGGAACCTGATTCACTCTGTCTGTATCTGACTCACTGAGTTGAGTTGATATGATTCTGAACAGAATGTAGCAGAGGTGGTTCAGTGGTTCGTGATGAGGAACCTGATTCACTCTGTCTGTATCTGACTCACTGAGTTGAGTTGATATGATTCTGAACAGAATGTAGCAGAGGTGGTTCAGAGGTGGTTCAGTGGTTCATGATGAGGAACCTGATTCACTCTGTCTGTATCTGACTCACTGAGTTGAGTTGATATGATTCTGAACAGAATGTAGCAGAGGTGGTTCAGTGGTTCATGATGAGGAACCTGATTCACTCTGTCTGTATCTGACTCACTGAGTTGAGTTGATATGATTCTGAACAGAATGTAGCAGAGGTGGTTCAGTGGTTCATGATGAGGACCCTGATTCACTCTGTCTGTATCTGACTCACTGAGTTGAGTTGATATGATTCTGAACAGAATGTAGCAGAGGTGGTTCAGTGGTTCGTGATGAGGAACCTGATTCACTCTGTCTGTATCTGACTCACTGAGTTGAGTTGATATGATTCTGAACAGAATGTAGCAGAGGTGGTTCAGTGGTTCGTGATGAGGAACCTGAAGATGAGCGTTAGCTCTCAGAGTTCATGTCTAGGATCAAGCTCAGGGGACAAACAGTGTTGTGGTGAGTAGACTAGTTCAAACACAGTTGGTTAATACGTTCTGAACCCGACAGATCTCATGAGCAGGAGCTTGACAACACAGCTGGACAGTCCAGTCAATCAGCAGGTGATGAACTGAAAACACACACGCCTAAAAACATCTGTGTCTGCTAAATGTGTGTGTGTGTGTGTGTGCGTGTGTGTGTGTGTGTGTGTGTGTGTGTGGTGTTTCTCTGAATAGGCAGTGGGAGGTGAGGTCAGTGAACAATGTGGTCTGAAATGGAACAGTGAGCAGAGGGAGAGATGGGGGATGGGTATCTTCATTTAATCATGTCCTGTGTGTGTGTGTGTGTGTGTGTGTGTGTGTGTGTGTGTGTGTGTGTGTGTGTGTGTGTGTGTGTGTGTGTGTGTGTGTGTGTGTGTGTGTGTGTGTGTGTGTGTGTGTGTGTGTGTGTGTGTGTGTGTTTGTTAGACAGTAGCGAGGGGGAGAGTCTCCTAAACTGCTTCATGAAACAGGGAACTTCTGGATGAGCCAGAAATAAAACAGTAACAGCTTCCATAACATTACTAGAACATTCCCATAACATTACTAGAACATTCCCATAACATTACTAGAACATTCCCAAAACATTACTAGAACATTCCCATAACATTACTAGAACATTCCCATAACATTACTAGAACATTCCCAAAACATTGCCATAACATTCCCATAACATTACTAGAACATTCCCAAAACATTGCCATAACATTCCCAGCAGCAGAAAGGGAAACAACAGGAAGGTCAGCAGGGTCTTTCAGAGGATTGAGAGCTACTGGGAACACAGGCTTTATTCGTTTCCAGGGAAACCACCTCAGGAGTGGAGCAGGGACAGGGGTGGTTTATTTTATTAGTTCATCTTCAGAAGAGCCCTACAGAGTCTACAGAAGAGCCATACTGAGTCTACAGAAGAGCCCTACTGAGTCTACAGAAGAGCCCTACTGAGTCTACAGGAGGGTTCTAAAGAGTCTACAGGAGGGTTCTACGGGAGGGTTTAGAAGGGAGAGGAGCTGAGCCTAGCTGTTTCAGACACACACAGAGCGAGAGAGAGATTAAACGACAGAGAGAGAGATGGTAGAGAGGGAAAGAGTGTAGAGAGACGAGGGAGAAAGAGAAGGGGAAGAGAGAGAGAGAGAGAGAGAGAGAGAGAGGGACACAGGGGAAATCGGTTAGTGTGTAGTAGGCTACATTCCTCACACCGCAGGCCACAGCACTTCAGGAGAGCAGGGAAAGAAAGGATGAGGAGGGAAAGGGAGGAGAGGCAGGGAGCAGAAGTCCACTTCAGACCTGTTCCTTACGCTGTTTGTAGTTTGAAAGTTGCACATAGAGCGTTAGAAAAGAAGGCCCTTTTCCCTGTGGTGTCCCTCAAACACCTGCTGCTAGTCTAAGGACCTGTGGTGTCCCTCAAACACCTACTGCTAGTCTAACGACCTGCGGTGTCCCTCAAACACCTGCTGCTAGTCTAAGGACCTATGGTGTCCCTCAAACACCTGCTGCCAGTCTAAGGACCTGTGGTGTCACTCACAAACACCTGCTGCCAGACTAAGGACCTGTGGTGTCCCTCACAAACACCTGCTGCTAGTCTAAGGACCTGTGGTGTCCCTCAAACACCTGCTGCTAGACTAAGGACCTGTGGTGTCCCTCACAAACACCTACTGCTAGTCTAAGGACCTATGGTGTCCCTCACAAACACCTGCTGCTAGTCTAAGGACCTGTGGTGTCCCTCACAAACACCTGCTGCTAGTCTAAGGACCTGTGGTGTCCCTCACAAACACCCCTAAAAAAAAAAAAAAAAAAAAAAAACACCTACTGCTAGTCTAAGGACCTATGGTGTCCCTCACAAACACCTGCTGCTAGTCTAAGGACCTGTGGTGTCCCTCACAAACACCTACTGCTAGACTAAGGACCTGTGGTGTCCCTCACAAACACCTACTGCTAGTCTAAGGACATATGGTGTCCCTCACAAACACCTGCTGCTAGTCTAAGGACCTGTGGTGTCCCTCAAACACCTGCTGCTAGTCTAAGGACCTATGGTGTCCCTCACAAACACCTGCTGCTAGTCTAAGGACGTATGGTGTCCCTCACAAACACCTACTGCTAGTCTAAGGACATATGGTGTCCCTCACAAACACCTACTGCTAGTCTAAGGACCTATGGTGTCCCTCACAAACACCTGCTGCTAGTCTAAGGACCTGTGGTGTCCCTCAAACACCTGCTGCTAGTCTAAGGACCTATGGTGTCCCTCACAAACACCTGCTGCTAGTCTAAGGACATATGGTGTCCCTCACAAACACCTGCTGCCAGTTTAATGACCTATGGTGACCCTCAAACACATGCTGCTAGACTAAGGACCTGCGGTGTCCCTCAAACACCTGCTGCTACCTAAGAGGATATTTTAAACACAGAGCTGGAGAAATCTACAAATCTACACTTCTCTATATAACTACATAATCAAAAAGGAGTATTGTAGCCTACATTAGACAACTTCAACTCAGGGATAGAATCTATAATCTATAGGTTTATCATTTCTAAAAACTAAACGATTGCAAAATATTATTCCCTATCTGTAATACACAATTTTTTCAAACTTACCTGTAATTATTTTATTTATTCATTAATGGATATTACAACTCCAATGTACGATATTGTACACTGATTGAAGTCAGCCCTTCCTAATCCGTGACCTATAAACTTCCCTTCACATTATTCACACTTGGTTGAGTACCATGGAACAAACAGAAGGCTGTCTACAGCCGCCAGACCAGTGCTACCTTCATTGCGCTGTCACACAACAAAGCTCACGCTTCTATCCCTCGTGATGTTGAAATCAAACCGCAGGATAGTCTACATTCCAAATCCGTCACTTTGTGTCGTTTACGGGCTACACACGTCTTGTACTATAGGCCTACGTGACTGTAACTTGAAAGTAAATAACGTTTTTTTCTTTGAAGGCTACAATGTATCGTTGTTTCCTGAAATGTTTTCCCTTTGTAAATCCTGAAACAAAAGTTGCTGTTCAAAAACCACGAAAAAAACATCAACCGAATTTGTTTCTGTTGTGGGCAGGTTCGAGACGAGAACACAAACATCTTAAAAGTAAAAGAGGTGAGGAGAAAACTCAACATAATAAAGTTGCTTAACCTGTTACACTGCTAGGTTGGCTAGTTAGTCAGTAAAAGTTATATACATCTTCATCACCTACCTGTCAGGAATAGTACAGGAATCCACAATCTCAGCATCAAACACATCTTCCATATCAAAGCATTTGCGTTTAGAGAATTCCTGTGTACATGTTCTCCTCGCCTTTTCCGCCTCATTCCTCAAACCGCTATTCGGAGCGCCTCGCTCTACCCGAGTATAACGGGATTGTAACGCTCCTAGCTCTACCCGAGTATAACGGGATTGTAACGTTCCTAGCTCTGACCGAGTATAACGGGACTGTACAGGTCCTGGCTCTACCCGAGTATAACGCGATTGTAACGCTCCTGTACAGGTACAGGTCCTGGCTCTACCCGAGTATAACGGGATTGTAACGCTCCTAGCCCTGACCGAGTATAACGGGGTTGTACAGGTCCTGGCTCTGACCGAGTATAACGGGACTATACCGTTTGAGAAATGGGTGGTGCATGCGGGGTTTGGTCCTTTTGAGGACAAGGGGGGGCGTTCATTTAAAAGTGACTCAAGCATCTTTACATGTTGTGGCCAATGGGACTGTGTCTATATGGGTCATTCTTGAATTGCGGTGATAAATTCTGATCCTTGACTTTAGCATCATGTAAAAGCACTTTAAAATGAGAAAAACATGACAAGTAATACATTTTTCGTTTTTTACTGTTATTTAATAAGAAAACATATATAAGTCATTTATACTACAAAACATATTTTTGTATGCATTGTAGAAACTACTGCAGGTTGGCTTGTCCTACTGGTGATGTGTAGCGGTGCAGTGACATGTTTTGGCGATTTAGAGATATCTATCATTTTGAATGCTAGACATTGAAACAAAATGATGTCATATATTGCCTACATCAATAAAAACAAATGATATTATTACTAGTATAATGTGTGTCCCTCAATTTTATGTCATTGCTGTTAGCGCCTTGAAAATCACTGATTACAAAGATATACAAGGACCTTGAGCTCCGGTGGAAAACTGTTATCAGGGGAGGAGTCTGTTATCGGGGGAGGAGTCTGTTATCGGGGGAGGAGTCTATATTATCCGGGGAGGAGTCTGGTATCTGGGGAGGGGTCTATATTATCAGGGGAGGGGTCTGTTATCGGGGGAGGGGTCTGTTATCGGGGGAGGGGTCTATATTATCTGGAGAGGGGTCTGTATTATCTGGGGAGGGGTCTATATTATCAGGGGAGGGGTCTGTTATCGGGGGAGGGGTCTATATTATCGGGGGAGGAGTCTGTTATCGGGGGAGGGGTCTATATTATCGGGGGAGGAGTCTGTTATCGGGGGAGGGGTCTATATTATCGGGGGAGGGGTCTGTTATCGGGGGAGGGGTCTATATTAATAAAAAGATGAGCTAAACACATCCTTTTATTATGTCATAGATTTGAGGATTCCATTGATCATGTGTTGTGTCTGAATCCAGTGTTACTTGGTGTTGGTCAATTTGAATGACACTAAGTAACATTGTGACCTTAATGACTAATCATATCACTAATCATATCACTAATCAATCATTTCACTAATCATATCACTTCAGTAAATAATTTTAAGGATTGATGACTATAGATTTCAGCATTTGTGGCCTCCATTTCAGAAAATCATAATTTACCTAAAATGTCTCATTGTTGTTTACATCATTGGTGTTGCTGCTCCTACTGGTGGAACAATGTCATCATACTGGTAAAAACTATGAAAAGACATTAAGCTACCATTAGTTGATTTAGAATAGATGTACCCAAATACATTTAAATAAAAACACATCTAGAAAAATACAGCTACATTTTTCCAAATTGCCATGCCCAAATGACACCTAGTATCTTAGTGCGGTGGATATAAAATTGTGTTTTATTAGAAATCAATTGAATATTATATTTTCATTTAACAATGCCTCTTAGACGATGGGGGAAAGACAGGGAATGGAGAATAAAGGCAGCCCACTGGACACAAACTGGTTGAATCAACTTTGTTTAAATGTAATCCAGTAGCCAGAGTATTTCTTTCATAGGCTAGGGACAGGCCCTTAGCCTGATTGTAGGCTCAGTAGGTGGAATACCAACACGTGTTCAAGATGCATGCAAACGACACAGGAGATCTTTGGAGAGATCTTTACAACTGCTATAATAATCTGTGCAGAATCTCAGACAGCATTGATCACTTGCATTATGTGCTTTTGATGTAATCTCAACTGTAATACAGGTCATTCGGTTGTGATATTAGATGAAGCGCAGTGATAACAAATTAAATTGTATAAATAGATATAACATTGTATTCCCATTTGAACTTTGTTGTGCTTTTAAACTGGTTGAAAGCACAGTGATAACATGTAGATGACAACTAGACCAAAAACCAGACATAGTTTTTTCCATTGAAATGTGGTTGTGCTTTAACATGGTTGAACACATAGTGATAAACACATTGTTGAATTGACAATGAGTAATTCGTTCCACCACTTTCATAAACGAATCAACGGTACCACAGTAGGCTAATCGAAACTAGGCAATAGTGAACAGTCCCACAACAAAGACAAATTAGTCAAGTGGCATTGCTGCCCTCTGTCGTTTCTTTAAGTTCTGTACATTCATTTTTCCAGAGAGGAGAGAGAGGCATCATTTTGTCTGCACTGAAACCACACTCATTGTGGCCTTTTAATAGATACATTTGGCTTTAATGTAAATTCACTGTAATCCCAATGAAAACATTTGTACACAGATTAGAAACATGATACATTTTATTTACAGTTTATAATTGTACCATCACATCTAACCAAAACGTCAAACATTTGATATTTTAACTAGTTAAATTGTCCCTGCACATTTCAAATTAATAAAAACAAAACAAAGGTTAGACATTTTTGGCAAAGATTAAAAGCAAGATTATCTTCCCTTCCTTAGATAAAAACTCCTCACTCAGACAGACCCATTTAATAGGTCCGAACCCAATAAAACCACTTCTAGTTGAGTGAGTCTGTTGTCTGGCCTCAGGCTATAATGAGGAAGTGAAACGACAGGCACATGCCACAGAGTGAAACTAGTTTCTCTGTTCTTAAAAATGGGGCTCTAGGTTCTCTTTCAAAAGGCCTGATTGACTCACTCACTCCAAAAACAAGTCATGGTTTGAATATGTTAATGAAGACTCACCTGAGACACCTGGCACTACACTGCTCACAGCTGAAACACTGTATTAACAAGCATCATGACGCTAAATAGATGTACAAAACACAGTACTTCTAAGTAATGAAAACAACTATTAAAAAGGTTAACTTTATTAATTTATGAGAGGGCATTAGCGTCGATATTAAATGTAACCCCAGCGTTTCATATTAGAGGGTATTAGCAATCTACAGTTGATAAAAACAAATTAACCGTCACCAAAAAGCGTGTGGTTCTCAAACAGCCAAGACCTGAGACGGACGTGAAAAGCTCTTCTGTCACACCAACAGTAGACAAGGCAGGAGGAAAAATGCATTATCCAATAAGCGGCACTGAGAATTCATACACAGTCTTATTCAGGCAATGGCAGCTTGTAACAGAAAGCAAATTTAAATTCAGATTCAAGAATAAAAAATATTTGAAAAATACTAATTGAAAATACTAGATAGCACTTTTCAAATCTTAAATCAGCATTCCAATTCGCTTCCTGACTACTGAACTGAATTGAGGCTGCCCTTCCTTCAATCATAGGCTGTACTCCACATAGAAGGCCTTTACATAGATAACAGTGATACAATGCCGCTCCTCCTCTAGTCGGCATGGTCTCTAGCAGGGTTCCCCAACTGACAGACCCTTTTATTTGGCCCCCCAAGATTTATGAACCAAAAAATTATTATATATATTTTTTTTTTTGTAGAATTGCTGAACATAAGACTGTACAAACACCAGGAAATCAGCTCCAAGTGATTTTAATTTTGGAAATCTGTTCAAGTATTCCCACACATAAGAGCGATATATATGTGATGGTATACAAATGTAAGCAAGGTTCTAAATGATTATATATTTGTCAAATATTACATCCGTTTCGGCTTCTTGCAGTCAATTTGCCGTCTACAAATGCTTTATAATTATGTTCCGGCCCCCTGAACTTCTGCTAAAGGAAAAACACCATCCGGCGACTGAATCTGTTTGATGATCCCTGATCTATAGGCTTTTACTTTGTTACTGTCGTCCTGTTATTTATGGAACCAAGTTCAGCCTAGTAGCTAGGCCCTTTGTGAAGCCTGACCTACAGCAGCTACTATGTTAATAATATTTATTTATATTTTGAACCACTCCAAAAACAAGTTGCGGGAAACATTAAGTGGTTCTAATCTATTCTATTTGTTAGAAGGCTTAGCAGGTTTATTGGCCGGTACACTGGGAGGTCTGTCACGATCATCGTAGGGCTCATCATAACGATCACTGTACCGTCCGCCGTCGCTGCGTTCATCGTAAACACGATCACGATCGTACCGGTCAGAGTAGCGGTCGTCCTGGTTCCTGCGGTCATCATAGCGCTCGCGGCGGTCACCGTAGTCGCTGCGGTGGTCATCGTAGTCGCTGCGGCGGTCATCGTAGTCGCTGCGGTGGTCATCGTAGTCCTTCTCACTGCGTTCCTTGTACTGGTCGCGACGGTCCACGATCTTGGGTGGGTGGTCATCGTAGTCCTTCTCACTGCGTTCCTTGTACTGGTCGTGGCGGTCCACAATCCTTGGTGGGTGGTCTTCATCGTCGCCTTCCTTGCTGCGCGTCTGGCGAACCTCGCCGTTCACCACGGGTTTGTTGTCGTGGAACTCCTCCCCCTCTGGAACCCTGAGGAAATATCAGTGGACAGGAGACTCAGCACACTGTCTGTTCTCACCATCTCAGCCTCAGCTCTCATGGTGTGTGTGTGTGTGTGTGTGTGTGTGTGTGTGTGTGTGTGTGTGTGTGTGTCAGACCATACATACCCCATAGCGTACTCCTCTGCTTTGTCCTTCTTCTTTCTGCAGCAGCAGCAGTAGATGAGGATGATGAGCAGCACCAGAACACCAACCACAACGCCTCCAATGATACCTGCTGTTGAACCCAAGGTCATAGACGCTACAGGAGAGAGAGGAGAGGTGAAGAGGTGAGGAGAGGAAAAGAGGTGAGGAAAAGAGGTGAGGTGAGGAAGAGAGGTGAGAAGGAGAAGAGGAGAGGTGAGTTGAGTTGGTGAGAAGAAGAGGAGAGGTGAGCATGAGAGGATATGTGAAGTGGAGAGGAGAAGCGAGGCGAAGAGGAGGCAAGGCGAGGAGGCGGCGAGAAGTGAAGAGGAGGAGAGGAGAAGTGAAGAGGAGGAGAGGAGTGAAGAGGAGGAGAGAAGAGGAGATGTGAGGCGGAGCGGCGGAGAGGCGTGGAGGAGCATCGAGGAGGAGCATGAGAGGAGAGGAGGAGCATGAGAGGAGAGGAGGAGCATGAGAGGAGAGGAAGAGCATGAGAGGAGAGGAAGAGCATGAGAGGAAGAGCATGAGAGGAGAGGGGAGGATGAGAGGAATGTCTATTGATAAAATGTGTCTATGTGTATCCTGTTACAGGACCATCCTCATGTGATGGTTACATTGCCTCAGATCTGAACATTTGTGTTAGCTCCCAGAGACAATGCCTAAGCTTTAGCTCAGCAGGCTAACACAGTCTCGTGTTGTGCACTCACGTGGCATGACGGACAGCGTCAGGTTGCATTTGGCACTGCGGATCTTATTAGTGGAGGTACAGACGTAGTATCCTGAGGATTCCATGGTGAGGTTGAAGAGAGACAGGACACCATCCTCTGGAAGAGGCGGAGACAACCTGGTCAAGGTCAAGGTCATATCAACTGAAGATTAACAAGCACACACAGACATGACATACTGTCCGTTGTCCTGGGTGCAGGTGCTCTGGGCATGTTTTTGACGTCGTAGCCCTGCCACTTGTAGGTAGGAAGAGGAGAGCCCTCTTCAGACAGACAGGTGAGACTGATGTTCTGGAAGTACTCTGCTCTCCCATCGATCTTACAGATAGGTACAGAGGGAGCCACTGTGTACACAATATTTTTGCAATGTTAAGTTAAACAGTAATCATCGACACTTTATGGATTTCTAAGGTTTATCATGGAATAAAGCGGAATGAAGCTAAATTCTACAGTTTATTATGTGATTTCTACGGGAGTCTGTTTTTTTTACCCAGGACCACCAGACGGGTGGTGTCAGCCAGCTGACCCTTGTCATCCTTGGGGATGGAGACCCGACACTCGAATAGTCGGTTGTCCTGGAGACCGATGGAGGAGAGCTTCAGGTTGGCTACTCCTTTAGCTATGTCCTGCTCCAGGGAAACTCTTCCTTCATACCGGTCACTTATGTCCAGTTCACCAGTAGAGTAGGAGGTAAGGATGGACTCCTGGAAACAATGTCAACAACAACACCTGTAAACACCAATGCTAACCTCCCCTGTTATTGGTAATGGTGAGAGTTTAGTATGTCTTGGGGGTATGCTAACCTCCCCTGTTATTGGTAATGGTGAGAGTTTAGGATGTCTTGGGGGTATGCTAACCTCCCCTGTTATTGGTAATGGTGAGAGTTTAGGATGTCTTGGGGGTATGCTAACCTCCCCTGTTATTGGTAATGGTGAGAGTTTAGGATGTCTTGGGGGTATGCTAACCTCCCCTGTTATTGGTAATGGTGAGAGTTTAGGATGTCTTGGGGGTATGCTAACCTCCCCTGTTATTGGTAATGGTGAGAGTTTAGGATGTCTTGGGGGTATGCTAACCTCCCCTGTTATTGGTAATGGTGAGAGTTTAGGCTGCCTTGGGGGTATGCTAACCTCCCCTGTTATTGGTAATGGTGAGAGTTTAGGATGTCTTGGGGGTATGCTAACCTCCCCTGTTATTGGTAATGGTGAGAGTTTAGGATGTCTTGGGGGTATGCTAACCTCCCCTGTTATTGGTAATGGTGAGAGTTTAGGCTGTCTTGGGGGTATGCTAACCTCCCCTGTTATTGGTAATGGTGAGAGTTTAGTATGTCTTGGGGGTATGCTAACCTCCCCTGTTATTGGTAATGGTGAGAGTTTAGGCTGTCTTGGGGGTATGCTAACCTCCCCTGTTATTGGTAATGGTGAGAGTTTAGTATGTCTTGGGGGTATGCTAACCTCCCCTGTTATTGGTAATGGTGAGAGTTTAGGCTGTCTTGGGGGTATGATCTTTGATCCTCTAACTTTCTCAACCATCATTATTCACGATTCATGCATAATCATGGAAGCATCCACATTAATGTAGATGTGTTCAGAAACATTTTCTATTCTTATTTTACAATAAAAGTGACTCCAAAATGACACGATACATTATTTAACATTAATTTCGATTGGGCACAAAATAATCTGAAAAACGAACTGCAAATGCATCCAACAAACTAGAGGTAGTCATTATGTCCGTACGGAATACGGGACCCAAAAACACGTTTTACTACTATATTTATAACAATCTTTAGGGGTGTCAATTTTGACCCCTAACTTCTTGAGAAAAAAAATGAATTACTGGTTAAATCAAATCACTTTCTCTGCGCAACTGTAGTATAAAAATGTCCCAATTATTGCTCATTTTTATCAAGGGAATCAATAGTTTAAACCCACTGAATGTAAGTCAGGGCTGATCAGAGGGGTTTCTGGTCAGTTTATTACCTCTGGCTCTCCGGGTTTGTCTGCTTCAGCCAACCAGGATATGATGACCAGATTGTTGATTGGGTTCTTGGGTTTGAAGCTGCATGGTATAGTGATGTTGTCTCCCCTGGCGAACTCATAGGACGGCTCAGGGATGGACACCTGTAAAGCTAGAGTCATGGACACGACTGGGACAGAGAGAGACAAACAGGAGGACAGACAGGAAGAAACAGGAAGACAGGTTTTACAGACACTGACGTATAGAGCTGTAGGAGGTGAACACTTAAAATGAAGTGCTTTGTAACACTAAAACTAACGGCAAATGAGCTGCCACCAACTTGAAGGAGAGGAAACATTGAAGTACCACAAGAGGGAATTATTTTTTTCCAACTGAAAGACGATGCCCATGATGTTGCACAACAATTCAACAAGTCATTGTTTTATTCAAAATATGATATATTTGGGCTTAAAGTGGGAAATCCGAAGTGGGGACTTTGGATATGTTCCATGTCAGCCCTGTGTTTCCCCATAGGACAGGACGTGCTAAAACTTTTCAGTTTACATTTATTTTCAGCGCTGGGTTTTATTTCAATGTTACCACCCCCCAGCATGCATTGTATTTTAATCAGAAACTCCTGTAAAGTTCTTCCTCTTGGCGAGTCGCGACAGAGCGGAGCCAACCAGCTTTTCTCCGTAGCAGACACTTGGCCACCTGAGCCATGGAGCAAATTAAAACAGGGGGAACTAGTTTTTTTCCAGAAAATGTTCAGTAATAAAATAGTATATATTATAGTGAGAGAGAGATAGAAACTGACCATTTTATAAATGATATAATTGCATGAATGGTTTTGACCACTAAAGTGCTTCACGACTACACGCTTCACTGCTCTGATTGGTGCAGCTAGAACCCACAAGCGTCTGCCCTATATTATAAACTGGATGGTTCCAGCCCTGAATGCTGAAACATGTATTTTTACTTCTCTAATTACGTTGGTACTGTAACCAGTTTATAATAGCAATAAGGCATCTCGGGGTTTGTGGTATATGGCCAATATACCACGGCTAAGGGCTGTGTCCAGGCACAAAACAACGTGGAGTTGGGCATATAACACACCTCCTCGTACCTTATTGCTACATTGAACATGCACTAGCAAAAGATAATTAAAGAAACAAGTTTATCCATTCTGTCGTTACATGTCATTGTAGCCTGTCTCAAATGACTTCATGATGCACATCACTTCACTTCCCCTGCAGAACCATAAGCACGGGCCGACTTGGCTTTGCTGTACTGCAGCCGAAGCCTGCCAACACAAGGTTGCACCATGTTCATTACAATGTAGAAAAACTCATGTCTCTTATGTAAGATGCCAACACTTTGGAGAGAACAACAGATAACGAAGTCAAAGATACTGGTTTCAATCTGTGGTGAAGTTTTCCCTAAATGCTTATGACATATCCAGCTCCAGAACCAGGCTAGCCAGCTGTTAATCTTTTTGAATACGGTGTAGTATTTTTTTATTTTTATATATATATTTTTTAAATAATACAGCAACATATTTAAACATTTGCTAGAGTATTTAAAACACATGGGCGTAAGGTTTATGAGATAGTACACATTAAATCTATAACAGTGAAGTAGGTGAGAGATGGCACTCGAATTGCAGCCAGGGTATGTGGATGAATGGAATTCTGGAATCTAGGTTTAGCAGTCATCTTAGATAAGGGTGTGCTGGAGTACAGAGGAAAGCCTCAAACTGCAGCAATATAAACCCACACAGGTAATGTCATAGCACCGAGAGTCTTATTGTGTTGTCCTCCATTATGACAGGGCTTTAGAAACTAAAGGACGGGTTCCACCCACTTACAGTAAGGGAGTGAGAAGCCTTGCACAGAACCTTGGCTTGTGCAAGACAGAACTGTTTCCATGAGGTAGCTTGACGTACAAGTACACCCCTTGGACAGGAGACTTGCCTATCGCAGGGCCTTACCCCTAATCACCCCAATGCTCCCATTACAGTCTTTGGGACGACTCAGCCAGATATCAAACTCCCAATCTCCCAATCTCAGGGTGGACATTCTAACCACACCGACATACACTATTATATAAATATTATAGAAAGATTTACATGACTTGAAAAATAAAAAGCATTTGTTTTCACATTGATACGTATGGACACGTATAGGCCCCTGTTGTCCTCCAGTGGGAATGCAAAGTGTTTAGGGTTGGGCACCTCTCCTGCCTGTGTCATCCAGCACTCTCTAACTACCATCTCTCACATCAGAATTAGAGCTTCATCCATGTTTCTCAAATGTCAAATTTCTAAGTGTTTAAGGTTAAGTTTAGGCATTAACTCTGAATTTAAGGTTAGGGTTAACTTCAGGAATTAACTCCAAATTGTTAAGGTTAGGCATTAACACCAAGTGGTTAGGGTTAGCTACTAGGGTTAGGGTACTAAGATAACATATGGAATTGTTTTAATATGGTCATACCATGGATCATTTAGCTATTGGATTTAGAATTTTAGGACCCCTAAAATAAAATACATATATTTGATAAAATATTGAATTTGGCCTTTACTACTATAGCCCATAGAAACGCATTGAATAGCATTCATAAATGGCAAAAAAAGACAGTCCAAAAATAAATCATAAAGGAATACGGTTTTGAAGTGTCTGTCCTATACCTAGGAGATAAGAAAGCAATATTTCCAGATTGTAGATTTTTTTTGTTAATATATTTGTTGGAGCAAAACTGCCTCCATTGGTTTGTATGGGTTACCTTCAGACTAGCCCTGGGACTGAGTGGCGCAGCATTCTAAGGCACTGCATTGCAGTGCTAGAGGCGTCACTACAGACCCGGGTTCGATCCTGGGCTGTATCACAACCGGCTGTGATGGGGAGTCCCATAGGGCGGAGCACAATTGGCCAAGTGTCGTCCGGGTTTGGCCGGTGTAGGCCATCATTGTAAATAATCATTTGTTCTTAACTGACTTGCCTAGTTTAAATTATGTTGCTCTCGGTTTCTTCTCTCTGGACGCCAGGCAGTAAATACAAAATGTATTACATTCTTTTACTTTCTGCTTTTTGACATATGTAAGTGCATCCTATTCTACCAATTTGTACAAAACAAGATGAGCTGAACACGTGAGGCGACGCCACACCGATACCATATACATTAAGGTGAGACATTTCCCCCCCAAAAAACACATGGGTGTGGCTCTTGTTGTATAACATAGAGACGTTTATGAAATTATATAAGATCAGTAAACTCACCGAGACAAAGTAAAACGACAGCAAATATCCCTTTCTGCGAGGCCATCATCGATCAGTAACAGTTACGACCTCGCCGGTTACCGGCGTTGTTTTTTGTGGGCTAGGGACCGCGGACAAGACCTTGGCCAGGTAGAAGGCTCACTAAGCTGAGTACCAAAACTTGTGCTAAGTGCTTTCCTGGCTGCGAAGTGGACTTCAACACGAGTGACGTTGTCATCTGCCAATCAGAACGTCGATATTTTGCAGGTAGCATTCTCTGCCCGCCCTCTTATCTTGTCGGTACATGCCCTGTTATTTTGTTTCTCTCACAAGACGAACCTTTTTGCAACTTTGACTCTACACTTTGTCAAGAGAAACTTGTATGCACTTGCAGTGACTAACTCTTACCAACAGCCATAAGACACAAATGCATTTTTGAATGCAAATAGATTCTCTTCTGTAGTTTGAATGTTTAGAATTGAGAGGACAGTAGAGACAGATGATATTTTCACCAGTGGTGCCAGAATCCCTGAGACAGAAACACCTTCATTGTGATTATATATATATGTATTTATTCAAGCTTAACGGTGAGGGAGGAGCTGGAAAAGACTGGTCAGGTTTCAGTCAGGAGCAGGAAGGGTTGGGGAAGCCTTATATCTAGTCAGACTGGTTTGAAAAGGGGTGTGTCATCTCCACAGCACAGAGTCCCTCACATACAGGTAGCCTCCTCCCCCCTGCCAAACTGACACAAACACACACTCTTCTTGTCTTGTTCTCTCTCTGTTCTTCTTGTCCCATTGTGGCAAGGTGTTCCCTTTATAGTGACCAGAGCAATAGACCCTGGTCAAAGTAATGCACTATGAAAGGAATAGAGGGCCATTTTCAATGCATGGGTTTCTAGTAGTGAGGTAGAGGTGTTCTGGCCTGATCACATGGAGGGTTTCTAGTAGTGAGGTAGAGGTGTTCTGGCCTGATCACATGGAGGGTTTCTAGTAGTGAGGTAGAGGTGTTCTGGCCTGATCACATGGAGGGTTTCTAGTAGTGAGGTAGAGGTGTTCTGGCCTGATCACATGGAGGGTTTCTAGAAATGAGGTAGAGGTGTTCTGGCCTGATCACATGGAGGGTTTCTAGTAGCACAGTGAGGTAGAGGTGTTCTGGCCTGATCACATGGAGGGTTTCTAGTAGTGAGGTAGAGGTGTTCTGGCCTGATCACATGGAGGGTTTCTAGTAGTGAGGTAGAGGTGTTCTGGCCCATTCACATGGAGGGTTTCTAGTAGTGAGGTAGAGGTCTTCTGGCCTGATCACATGGAGGGTTTCTAGTAGTGAGGTAGAGGTGTTCTGGCCCATTCACATGGAGGGTTTCTAGTAGTGAGGTAGAGGTGTTCTGGCCTGATCACATGGAGGGTTTCTAGTAGTGAGGTAGAGGTGTTCTGGCCCATTCACATGGAGGGTTTCTAGAAATAAGGTAGAGGTGTTCTGGCCTGAATCAGAAGGAGCTTATCCTCTATCACCTGAATACAAGCTCGTGTGTGTGTGTGAGCGAGACAGTAAGAGAGAGATGTGGATGTGGCTGAACCTTATGCTATATAGCAGCACCCTCAGTTCATCCATACGTAGGTTATAAACTAGAGCTGAATCTGTCTCCCCCTGTTTACTGTTGTCTCTGCAGTATGTCAATGTTTTCATCTGGAGATGGACATTCTAGATGTGTCTTGATATCGACCATGCTCTAATGACAACATGGGACTGAAAGGCTTAAATCCACCGCAGAGCAATTTCAGAGTTGATTGTGATTATACCTACGTCCCAAATGACATCCTATTTCCTACATAGTGCACTTATTTTGACTAGAGCCCTAGTGAATAGGGTGCCATTGGGGACATGGCCTATGTGTTTGTGATAGCAGACTGTTGTTTCCCTCTCCAATGGTGGTGAGTCATCAGAGATCAGGGAACAGCTGTGTGTGTGTGTGTGTGTGTGTGTGTGTGTGTGTGTGTGTGTGTGTGTGTGTGTGTGTGTGTGTGTGTGTGTGTGTGTGTGTGTGTGTGTGTGTGTGTGTGTGTGTGTGTGTGTGTGTATCCTCCTAAAGCCATCGTCAGTCAGAGCTGAGAAGGGGATAAGGGTTGATATAAAGATTAACACACCTCCTCACTCCACCTCCTGCCTCCCTACACTTCCTTCTGCCTCCTCACACGTCCCCCGGCCTCCTCACACCTCCTCTCATCTCCTCCTGCCTCCTCACACCTCCGCTCCCCTCATCACACTTCCTCCTACCTCCTCTCACACACTCCTGCCACCTCACGTCCTCCTGCCTCATCACACCTTCTCACACGTTTGACCATGGGTCAGCCTCCGTCTTTTGGCTCCTAACTCTACGAAACCAGAGTAATTACTCATGTTTGTCTTTCAGTCACGTTTCTGGGAATTGTAGCCATTGATGTCTTGGCTTGATAATGAAGTCCTCTGCATTCAGCCAGCCAGCCAGTCAGTCAGTCCCCCAGCCAGCCAGCCAGTCAGTCCCCCAGCCAGCCAGTCAGTCAGTCCCCCAGCCAGCCAGTCAGTTAGTCAGTCAGCTAGCTAGCCAGTCAGCCATGAAGCCAGCAAGCCACCATTAAAACACTGTGGGGTAAAAAAAATACACATAATGATGCATAATAACACCGTTTTCTTGTCTTCATTGATCAGCTCCCTTCAGTGCTGAGCGTTTGTGTAGGAACCTTCTTCCTGAATTGACAACACAGTTGACATTTAATCAACATGTTGCAACTATTTGGAAAGGCTGGCTAGAAGATGGGTGGGGATAATTGGGGTAAAGTTGAATTGTGACTTACACTTTTAAACTCCTACCATTAGTTCTAGTGCTAGAGGAAGGAGCCTTCCAGAATGCAGGATGGCTGACATTTGGAGGACATTTAGATTCCTCAATGAAGAACACAGTCAATGAATGAAAGAATAATAGCTTTCCAAGTGTTCATCTGTCTCTCTGTCTATTGCATATGTCACTGGTTGAATAATGACTAAATAATGAATAGTCCATTTATTAAAACTGATTTAAATAATGAATAGTCAATTTATTTTAAATGATTTAAATAACGAATAGTCAATTTATTAAAGGTGATTTAAATAATGAATAGTCCATTTATTAAAACTGATTTAAATAATGAATAGTCAATTTATTTAAAATGATTTAAATAACGAATAGTCAATTTATTAAAGTTGATTTAAATAATGAAGTCCATTTATTAAAAATTATTTATATAATGAATAGTCCATTTAATAAAGTTTATTTCTCTAATTTGAAATGCCAGTTTTCAAGATGCCATTTGTTACAGACTATAAGCAACATTTTTGGACATTCTCAGTCTGGAAAAAATGTAATCTTTAAAAGTGCTCTCTTCCCTTTCTTACAGACAATGAGCAACATTTTTGTACAGCTCACCCCATCTCATTCGGAAATGGAGGTTTTGAGAATGGATGACATTTTGATCTCCCCAGTCCTCAGCATAAACTGTATCTAACCATCAATCTTGACCCCAAAACTAAATCCAACCAAAGTCTATGATGATCAATCTCTATATTTATCCCAGGAGGATGAATGCAAGGACAAATACTCACCAAGCTTTACAGCAGTTACTCTTCAATGGTGGGCAGAGGGAGGGATCTTTCTCTCTCTCTTCCTTAAAGGCACAATCTGGGATACGTTCAGCTGTTCAATGGTCATTTCATTTAATGATATACACTAACGGTCAAACGTTTTAGAACACCTAGTCATTCAAGGGTTTTTCTTTATTTTTACTATTTTCTACATTGTAGAATAATAGTGAAGACATCAAAACTATGAAACAACACATATGGAATCATGTAGTAACCAAAAAAGTGTTAAACAAATCAAAATATATTTTATATTTGAGATTCTTCAAATAGCCACCCTTTGCCTTGATGACAGCTTTGCACATTCTTGGCCTTCTCTCAACCAGATTCATGAGGCAGTCACCTGGAACGCATTTCAATTATTAACAGGTGTGTAACGTCCTGACCAGAGTTCTTATGTGTTTTGCTTGTTTAGTGTTGGTCAGGACGTGAGCTGGGTGGGAATTCTATGTTGTGTGTCTAGTTTGTCTGTTTCTGTGTCCAGCCTAATATGGTTCTCAATCAGAGGCAGCTGTCAATCGTTGTCCCTGATTGAGAATCATATATAGGAGGCTTGTTTTGTGTTGGGATTTTGTGCGTGATTGTTTCCTGTCTCCGTGTTTTGTCTGCACCAGATAGGGCTGTCTCGGTTTTCACATTTGTTGTTTTGTTATTTGTATTAGTGTTCACGTTTATTCGTTTTATTAAACATGTTGAACACTAGCCGCGCTGCATTTTGGTCCTCTCCTTCATCCCAGGAAGAAAACCGTTACAAGGTGTTCCTTCTTAAAAGTTAATTTGTGGAATTTCTTTCCTGCTTAATGCGTTTGAGCCAATCAGTTGTGTTGTGACAAGGTGTGTGTGTGTGTGTGTGTGGGGGGGGGGGGGGGGGGTATACAGAAGATAGCCCCATTTGGTAAAAGACTAAGCCCATATTATGGCAAGAACAGCTCAAATAAGCCAAGAGAAACGACAGTCCATCATTACTTTAAGACATGAAGGTCAGTCAATCAGTAACATTTCAAGTGCTGTCATAAAAACCATCGAGTACTATGATGAAATTGGCTATCATGAGGACCGCCACAGGAAAGGAAGACAGAGTTACCTCTGCTGCAGAGGATAAGTTCATTAGAGTTACCAGCCTCAGAAATTACAGCCCAAATAAACGCTTCACAGAGTTCAAGTAACAGACACATCTCAACATCATCTGTTCAGAGGAGACTGTGTGAATCAGGCCTTCATGGTCGAATTGCTGCAAAGAAACCACTACTAAAGGACACCAATAAGAGGAAGAGACTTGCTTGGGCCAAGAAACACGAGCAATGGACATTTGACTGGTGGAAATCTGTCATTTGGTCTGGAGTCCAAATTTGAGATATTTAGTTCCAACTGTGAGACGGTGTGGGTGAACGGATGATCTCGGCATGTGTATCTCCCACCGTGAAGCATGGAGGAGGAGGTGTGATGGTGTGGGGGTGCTTTGCTGGTGATACAGCCTATGATTTATTTAGAATTCAAGGCACACTTAACCAGCATGGCTACCACAGCATTCTGCAGCGATACGCCATCCCATCTGGTTTGGTTATAGTGGGACTATCATTTGTTTTTCAACAGGACAATGACCCAACACACCTCCAGGCTGTGTAAGGGATATTTGACCAAGGAGAGAGATGGAGTGCTGCATCAGATGACCTGGCCTCCACAATCTCCCAACCTCAACCAAATTCAGATGGTTTGGGATGAGTTGGATCGCAGAGTGATGGAAAAGCAGCCAACAAGTGCTCAGCATATGTGGGAACTCCTTCAAGACTGTTGGAAAAGCATTCCAGGTGAAGCTGGTTGAGAGAATGTCAAGAGTGTGTATCAAGGCAAAGGGTGGCTATTTGACCAATCTCAAATATAAAATATATTTTGATTTGTTTAACACTTTTTTGGTTACTACATGATTCCATATGTGTTATTTCATAGTTTTGATGTCTTCACTATTATTCTACAATGTAGAACATAGTAAAAGTAAAGAAAAACCCTTGAATGAGTAGTACACCCATTTGATCAAAATAAGGATTGTGGTTTTACCTTTTAATGGTAGGCAGTGGAAAGGGTTAAAGAAGAGATGGAGAGAGAAAGACATGGTCTCCTTGAAGGCCCCCCACATGCTGTGGTTTTCAGTTCTTCCATTCTGAGAAGATGTGATGTCACACTTGAGACGTTCACTGCGTCAGCTGGAGGTCTGGCAGATGTCCTGATGGTTGATTCTCTCTCTCTCTCTCTCTCTCTCTCTCTCTCTCTCTCTCTCTCTCTCTCTCTCTCTCTCTCTCTCTCTCTCGCTCTCTCTCGCTCTCTCTCTCTCTCTCTCTCTCTCTCTCTCTCTCTCCCACAAAACATGAATCCCCAACATCATCACATCCACAGGGGTAAACATATTGTTTCCTAGGACCATTAATGCCCTCTCTAGTAAAAGAGATTGTTTGTCAATGAGTATAACCTGTATGAAACAAGATTCAATAAAAATAATGGTTGGGTATTATCACTTCTCCATGAAACACCAGGCACTTTTCACTTTCTGAGGCTTTTGCTGCCAGCTCACAATTGATATGAAATCAGTGTCACCAGTGGTCAATAGCTCTTATGTCAATGTTCGCTCACTTGTTCTATTACTAAGTGAAAACACCAATGTCCCTGGGGATAGGATGATGAGTTCAATCATATACAATCAATTATACACAATCAATATACATAATCCATCACACACACATATGATATGTTGTCTATATGAGCTCAATAATAGTGCATTCAAGTAGCGCCAATGGTACAAAATCAATTGCATTTTCTGGATTCCTCACGTCCTTTCTCCTCACCTTCTCAAAATCCATTGGATGAAGTCAGAGGAGAGAGGATGTGAGGAATCACAGAAATTCAATTGAGATTCGCCCATGGGGTCTTTGGCTGAACTGTCAATTATGTGGTGTTGAATTAGTGAGTGGCTGCAAGGTTGCAGGTTCAAGTTCAGCTCAGGTAACCAAAACTACTAACTACACTACAATATGTATTGCATTTTAATTTAGACAATTGTGTTTTGTATCATTGTAAACAAATGCTAAAATTAAGTTAATAAAAAGACTGTCCCGGGAAAAAAGGTTTATTCGTTCTTGAGAGACTGCTGACAGAGAGCGCAGACCCACAGCGCGCGCAAGAGAACAGAAAAGCGCATTTTGCGCACGCGCATTTAAAGAACAGTAGAAGTCGCGTGGTCTAGTCAATACAACCCCACCTCAGTCAGTGTTGGGATTGGGGACCATAGGTAGACCGCGCGCGACGTCTATGAAATAACACTTTCAAATCGGATAATATAAATATAGCCTATTACGTCAGAGTAAAACTCTCCAAAGTGGAAATTTATTTTTCTACGCACCAGTTGGAGACTATCAATAAGGCAAATGAAACGATTTTTATTTAAACTTTTATAGACTCCATAAACAAGACATGGGATGTTGAGAGAATGTCATTCGAAGAACCTTTTAATATTACACAAGAACTGGATTTATACCAGAATGTGTCCAAATGGGCGCACCACGGTAATCACACAGGGGCCACTTCGGAACAATCCATGTACTACATCAGCATCGCCATCACTGCCATTTATGGAGTCATCATAGTCGTGGGACTAATCGGTAACATAACCCTCATCAAGACATTGTCTTCCTCTAAATCCGTGCGGAATGTCCCCAACCTCTTCATGTCGAGTCTCGCGTTCGGGGACTTGGTCCTCCTGGTTACTTGCGCGCCGGTGGATGCCAGTCGGTACCTCGCGGACGAGTGGCTCTTCGGGAGAGTTGGATGTAAACTCATACCATTCATCCAACTCACCTCCGTCGGAGTGTCTGTTTTTACCCTGACTGCGTTGTCTGCTGATAGGTAAATAGCCTTCACTTTATGTTTAGCCTACTACACTCATATTGCAACATGGACGTTTAGTTATCCAACACATCCCATTGCCAACTGATCTGGTATTTGAATGTAGATTTGTATAGTTAAATGGTTGTAGACTTGTAGTTACTTTTAGCTCAACATATTGTCCTTTAGGTAAAATGATGAAAACGGGATAGCTTGCCATCCTTATCGAAGATTCTCTGAACGCACCTCTGGCGGGGAAGAGGTTCTTCGGCTGAACTCTACCGAGCTGGAAATAATATGAATTTAAACAACGGTATGGGTACAACCTGTCAAGAACATGCTACTACTGAGACAATGCAGAAACAATCTGATCTACTCTGTTGCGTTATTACGCATTCGGTTCAATGGGATCATACTTTGATGTGAGATATGAGATGTGCTAGAGTCACAGAAATGTGATCTGACATGTGAGTAGAAATGTGTGTGTGTGTGCGACTTCGCGCGCGTGTGTGTTCGTGGCAGTGAATGAGTAAACGAGTGACGGTGCTTGCATGCATGGGCGTGGCTGTGTGTTGTGGGGGGGTCATAGGCTATATCCTTCCCACACAACTTCCCACAACCAACCTATTAATCCCTATGTATCCACGGGGCTCTGGTCAAAAGTAGTGCACTAGGGAATAGGGTTTCATTTGGGGTTCCATTTGGAACGCTGCCATAAAGTGTGCATCACTGTGGAGTGGGAGGAGAAGACATCCATTATATAGACTGACCATCACCATGTCAGCCATATAATGATACAGTCTCTAGCTAGCCTATTACAATGTTCTGTGTCTTTGATCTAATGTCTCTCATTTAGCCTACGATCCCATTAGCAGATAATAATCCATTCATAAATGACAGATACCCCCCTCTCCTCACTAGCTTCCCAACGTTTCCTCCGTTTAAATCCTACCCATATACTTTCAAAACCTAGGTTAAAATACAATGAGATCATTTCAATGAACTTTATCTGTGCTTGATTGAGCTTGCCTCAATGCGCAATGGAACCTGGCACTCCAGGCATGCAGGAGAAAACACTACAGGTGGACTATATATACTAGAGTATGTGGACACCCTTTTCAAATGAGTGGATTTGGCTATTTCAACCACACCCGTTGCTGACAGGTGTATAAAATCGAGCACACAGCCATGCAATCACCATAGACAAATATTGGCAGTAGAATGGCCTTAATGAAGAGCTCAGTGACTGTCAATGTGGCACCGTCATAGGATGTTACCTTTCCAACAAGTCAGTTCGTCAAATTTCTACCCACTTAGAGCTTCCCCGGTCAACTGGAAGTGCTGTTATTGTGAAGTGGAAACGCCTAGGAGCAACAATGGCTCAGCGTAGGCCACACAAGCTCACAGAAGGAGACAAGTGCTGTTATTGTGAAGTGAAAACGCCTAGGAGCAACAATGGCTCAGCGTAGGCCACACAAGCTCACAGAAGGAGACAAGTGCTGAAGCGCGTAGCAAGTAAAAGTCATCTGTCAGCACAGAACTGTTGGTCGGGTTGAAATGGGTTTCCATGGCCGAGCAGTCGCACACAAGCAGAAGATCATGCTCAATGCCAAGCGTCGTGTAAAGCTCGCCGCCATTGGACTCTGGAGCAGTGGAAACGCGTTCTCTGGCAGTCCGACAGACGAACCTGGGTTTGGCGGATGCCAGGAGAATGCTATCTGCCCCAATGCGTAGTGCCAACTGTAAAGATTGGTGGAGGTGGAATAAGGTCTGGGGCTGTTTTTCATGGTTCGGGCTTGGCCCCTTAGTGAAGGGAAATCTTAACCCTACAGCATACAACAACATTCTAGACGATTCTGTACTTCCAACTTTGTGGCAACAATTTGGGGAAGGCCCTTTCCATTTTCAGCATGACAATACCCCTGTACACAAAGCGAGGTCCATACAGAAATGGTTTGTCAAGATTGGTGTGGAAGAACTTGACTGGTCTGCACAGAGTCCTGACCTCAACCCCATCGAACACCTTTGGGATGAATTGGAATGCCGACTGCGAGCCAGGCCTAATCGCCCAACATTAGTGTCCGACCTCACTAATGGAAGAAATTCCCCTCAGCAATGTTCCAACATCTAGTGGAAAGTCTTCCCAGAAGAGTGGAGGATGTTATAGCAGCAAAGGGGGAACCAACTCCATATTAATGCCCATGATTTTGGAATGAGATGTTCGACGAGCAGCTGTCCACATACATTTTATTCATGTAGTGTATTTAAAAGATTTCAAATACTATTGAAAGTAGAATGTGTCTTCTGTATAATCTGCTGTGTGGATAGATAAAAGGAATAGAATGAATAGAATGGAATGAAAATAATAGAATGAATAGAATGGAAGGAATATAATAGAAGGAATATAATAGAATGCATGGAAGGAATATAATGGAAGGAATAGAATAGAAGGAATAGAATGGAAGGAATATAATAGAATTAATAGAATATAATGAATAGAATATAATGAATAGAATAGAATGAATAGAATGGAAGGAATATAATAGAATGAATAGAATATAATGAATAGAATGGAAGGAATATAATAGAATGAATAGAATAGAATGAATAGAATGGAATGAATATAATAGAATGAATAGAATATAATGAATATAATGAATAGAATGGAAGGAATATAATAGAATGAATAGAATAGAATGAATAGAATATAATGAATAGAATGGAATGAATAGAATAGAATGAATAGAATAGAATGAATAGAATGGAAGGAATAGAATAGAAGGAATGTTGATGCCCAATCAACATCTTATGGTCCCGTCTGACGTCAATACAAAATATTCATTCAGGTAGCAGACATGACGCTCTTTACCAAACAGTAAAAGGAACCGAGGGGATTGAAATATGAAGAAAAATGGAGAAACAGGCGAATGTAGAGTTGATTGGAGAACAATCGGGTTTGATAGCACATGGTTAGAGAAAACTGTCTGTGTCCCAACGGGCACCTTCTTCCCTTTATATTGCACTGTTCCACATAGGGAATAGGGTGCCTTTATATTGCACTGTTCCACATAGGGAATAGGGTGCCTTTATATTGCACTGTTCCACATAGGGAATAGGGTGCCTTTATATTGCACTGTTCCACATAGGGAATAGGGTGCCTTTATATTGCACTGTTCCACATAGGGAATAGGGTGCCTTTATATTGCACTGTTCCACATAGGGAATAGGGTGCCTTTATATTGCACTGTTCCACATAGGGAATAGGGTGCCTTTATATTGCACTGTTCCACATAGGGAATAGGGTGCCTTTATATTGCACTGTTCCACATAGGGAATAGGGTGCCTTTATATTGCACTGTTCCACATAGGGAATAGGGTGCCTTTATATTGCACTGTTCCACATAGGGAATAGGGTGCCTTTATATTGCACTGTTCCACATAGGGAATAGGGTGCCTTTATATTGCACTGTTCCACATAGGGAATAGGGTGCCTTTATATTGCACTGTTCCACATAGGGAAAAGGGTGCCTTTATATTGCACTGTTCCACATAGGGAATAGGGTGCCTTTATATTGCACTGTTCCACATAGGGAATAGGGTGCCTTTATATTGCACTGTTCCACATAGGGAATAGGGTGCCTTTATATTGCACTGTTCCATATAGGGAATAGGGTGCCTTTATATTGCACTGTTCCACATAGGGAATAGGGTGCCTTTATATTGCACTGCACTGTTCCACATAGGGAATAGGGTGCCTTTATATTGCACTGTTCCACATAGGGAATAGGGTGCCTTTATATTGCACTGTTCCATATAGGGAATAGGGTGCCTTTATATTGCACTGTTCCACATAGGGAATAGGGTGCCTTTATATTGCACTGTTCCATATAGGGAATAGGGTGCCTTTATATTGCACTGTTCCACATAGGGAATAGGGTGCCTTTATATTGCACTGTTCCACATAGGGAATAGGGTGCCTTTATATTGCACTGTTCCACATAGGGAATAGGGTGCCTTTATATTGCACTGTTCCACATAGGGAATAGGGTGCCTTTATATTGCACTGTTCCACATAGGGAATAGGGTGCCTTTATATTGCACTGTTCCACATAGGGAATAGGGTGCCTTTATATTGCTTTGTTCCACATAGGAAATAGGGTGCCATTCGGAACACAGCCCAAATGCTAGCAAGACATCTGTATAAGGCAAGCAGAGATCAAGAATCATACGTCACACATATTTCTGAACATGTGACCTAGGTTGAGGAGAACATGTTTTCTTCCTCCTCCTCATCCTCCAGGTACAAGGCAATCGTGAAGCCCATGGACATCCAGGCCTCCAACAGCCCGGCGAGGATCGTCCTGCGGGCTGCAGTGATCTGGCTCTTCTCCATGACCCTGGCTGTCCCCGAGGCTGTCTTCTCAGACCTCCGCTCGTTCAGCATCCACAGCACCAATGAGACCTTCATCACCTGCGCCCCCTATCCCCACGATGGTGAACTGCACCCCAAGATCCACTCCATGGCCTCCTTCCTCATCTTCTATGTCATTCCTCTGTCGGTTATATCAGTCTATTACCTGTTCATCGCCAGGAGCCTGATCAGGAGTGCCTATAATATGCCGGTGGAGGGCAACGTGCACGTCAGAAGACAGGTGGGTCTCTCTTCTTCATCATCTCTTCTATTTTTTTCTTCTTCATCATCATCTTCTATTTTCTTCTTCTTCTTCATCATCATTTTCTATTTTCTTCTTCTTGTTCTTCTTCTTCATCATCTTTTCTATTTTCTTCTTCTTCATCATCATCTTCTATTTTCTTCTTCTTGTTCTTCTTCTTCATCATCATCTTCTATTTTCTTCTTCTTGTTCATCATCTCTTCTATTTTCTTCTTCTTCATCATCTCTTCTTGTTCTTCTTCTTCATCATCTCTTCTATTTTCTTCTTCTTCATCATCTCTTCTTGTTCTTCTTCTTCATCATCTCTTCTATTTTCTTCTTCTTCTTCATCTTCACCTCTCTCTCTCCACAACATCACAGATAGAGTCCAGGAAGCGCCTTGCCAAGACTGTCCTGGTGTTCGTGGGCCTGTTCGCCGTGTGCTGGCTCCCCTGTCACGTGATCTACCTCAACCGCTCCTACCACTACTCCGAAGTCGACACCTCCATGGCCCACTTCATCTTCACCGTGGGAGCCCGCATCCTGGCCTTCACTAACTCCTGTGTCAACCCCTTCGCCCTCTACCTGCTCAGCAAGAGTTTCCAGAAGCGCTTCAACAAGCAGCTGTGTTGTTGTTGTCGAGCCCTGGTGAAGAGGTCCCAGAGCCAGAGGAACAGGAACAACACACACATGACGTCCCTCAGGACCACCAACCACTCAGTGGCCAGTCTGAGCTTTATTCATGGAAAACACATCTGTCAGGAGGACAGTGTGTGAGAGACAGATGGGTGGATGGTAAGAGAGAGACAGACAGAGAGGTGGACGGTAGGAGAGAGACAGACAGAGGTGGACGGTAAGAGAGAGACAGACAGAGGTGGATGGTAAGAGAGAGACAGACAGAGTGGTGGACGGTAGGAGAGAGACAGACAGACAGATCGGTGGACGGTAGGAGAGAGACAGAGGTGGACAGTAGGAGAGAGACAGACAGAGAGGTGGACGGTAGGAGAGAGATAGACATACAGGTTTACCAAGAGGGGAGAATGTGAGACAGACAGGTCTACCAAGAGGAGAGAATGTGAGACAGACAGACAGACAGACAGACAGACAGACAGACAGACAGACAGACAGACAGACAGACAGACAGACAGACAGACAGACAGACAGGTCTACCAAGAGGAAAGAGTGTGAGACAGACAGACAGGTCTACCTAGAGGAGAGAATGTGAGACAGACAGACAGACAGACAGACAGACAGACAGACAGACAGACAGACAGACAGACAGACAGACAGACAGACAGACAGACAGACAGATCTACCAAGAGGAGAGAATGTGAGACAGACAGACAGACAGACAGGTCTACCAAGAGGAGAGAATGTGAAACAGACAGACAGACAGACAGGTCTACCAAGAGGAGAGAGTGTGAGACAGACAGACAGGTCTACCAAGAGGAGAGAGTGTGAGACAGACAGACAGGTCTACCAAGAGGAGAGAATGTGAGGCAGACAGACAGACAGACAGTCGGATGGTAGGACCAAGGGAATAGAAGAACCAAGGGATATCAAAGGTTCAAGTGCGGTATGCAGATGGGTCGGGTGGGAGTGGGGAAATTGCTCACCCTTTGAAATGGCCGCTAATCTGGAATCACCTGAGAGTGTTTCCTGACCTGTTTGGTTGTATTGAGCCCTTAATCAAGATCCCACAGCAGCTACAACAGCTATATAGATGACTTACATAGAAGAGTATGTGCACCTTTATGTATTTGAACAGTA
Source organism: Salvelinus namaycush (assembly GCF_016432855.1). Lineage (NCBI taxonomy): Eukaryota > Metazoa > Chordata > Actinopteri > Salmoniformes > Salmonidae > Salvelinus > Salvelinus namaycush. The sequence goes on from NC_052313.1 coordinate 54,286,403, forward strand.
TGTGCACCTTTATGTATTTGAACAGTATGTGTACCTTTATGTGTTTGAACAGTATGTGTACCTTTATGTATTTGAACAGTATGTGTACCTTTATGTATTTGAACAGTATGTGTACCTTTATGTATTTGAACAGTATGTGTACCTTTATGTATTTGAACAGTATGTGTACCTTTATGTATTTGAACAGTATGTGTACCTTTATGTATTTGAACAGTATGTGTACCTTTATGTATTTGAACAGTATGTGTACCTTTATGTATTTGAACAGTATGTGCACCTTTATGTATTTGAACAGTATGTGTACCTTTATGTATTTGAACATGTGTTTGCTAATTACACATTTAATTGTTAAAGGCATTACATTTGTTTAATGTAGTGTTTTGTTACTTGATATGGTGTCCTATATGCCCATGTGGGCTGGGCACCAGTTGGTGGACGACGATTGGTGCCATGTACTATATGTACATAATGTTACTCTGTGGTACAGCTCTGTGGTACAGCGCTGTGGTTCAGCGCTGTGGTTCAGCTCTGTGGTACAGCTCTGTGGTACAGCTCTGTGGTTCAGTTCTGTGGTTCAGCTCTGTGGTACAGCTCTGTGGTACAGCTCTGTGTTACAGCTCTGTGTTTCAGCTCTGTGGTTCAGGTCTGTGTTTCAGCTCTGTGGTTCAGCTCTGTGTTTCAGCTCTGTGTTACAGCTCTGTGTTACAGCTCTGTGGTTCAGCTCTGTGGTCCAGCTCTGTGTTTCAGCTCTGTGGTTCAGCTCTGTGGTACAGCTCTGTGGTTCAGCTCTGTGGTTCAGCTCTGTGTTTCAGCTCTGTGTTTCAGCTCTGTGGTACAGCTCTGTGGTACAGCTCTGTGGTACAGCTCTTTGGTTCAGCTCTGTGGTACAGCTCTTTGGTTCAACTCTGTGGTACAGCTCTGTGGTACAGTAATGTGGTACAGCTCTGTGGTACAGCTCTGTGGTACAGCTCTGTGGTACAGTAATGTGGTACAGCTCTGTGGTACAGCTCTGTGGTACAGCTCTGTGGTTCAGCTCTGTGATACGGTAATGTGATACAGTAATGTGGTACAGCTCTGTGGTTCAGCTCTGTGATACAGTAATGTGGTACAGCTCTGTGGTACAGCTCTGTGGTACAGCTCTGTGGTACAGTAATGTGGTACAGCTCTGTGGTACAGCTCTGTGATACGGTAATGTGATACAGTAATGTGGTACAGCTCTGTGGTACAGCTCTGTGATACGGTAATGTGATACAGTAATGTGGTACAGCTCTGTGGTACAGCTCTGTGGTTCAGCTCTGTGGTACAGTAATGTGGTACAGCTCTGTGATACAGTAATGTGGTACAGCTCTGTGATACAGTAATGTGGTTCAGCTCTGTGATACAGTAATGTGGTACAGCTCTGTGGTACAGTAATGTGGTACAGCTCTGTCATACAGTAATGTGGTACAGTAATGTGGTACAGCTCTGTCATACAGTAATGTGGTACAGCTCTGTGGTACAGTAATGTGGTACAGTAATGTGGTACAGCTCTGTGGTACAGTAATGTGGTACAGTAATGTGGTACAGCTCTGTGGTACAGTAATGTGGTACAGTAATGTGGTACAGCTCTGTGGTACAGTAATGTGATACAGTAATGTGGTACAGCTCTGTGATACAGTAATGTGGTACAGTAATGTGGTACAGCTCTGTGGTACAGTAATGTGGTACAGTAATGTGGTACAGCTCTGTGGTACAGCTCTGTCATACAGTAATGTGGTACAGCTCTGTGGTACAGTAATGTGGTACAGTAATGTGGTACAGCTCTGTGGTACAGTAATGTGGTACAGTAATGTGGTACAGCTCTGTGGTACAGTAATGTGGTACAGCTCTGTGGTACAGCTCTGTGATACAGTAATGTGGTACAGTAATGTGGTACAGCTCTGTGATACAGTAATGTGGTACAGTAATGTGGTACAGCTCTGTGATACAGTAATGTGATACAGTAATGTGGTACAGTAATGTGGTACAGCTCTGTGGTACAGTAATGTGGTACAGCTCTGTGGTACAGTAATGTGGTACAGCTCTGTGATACAGTAATGTGGTACAGTAATGTGGTACAGCTCTGTGGTACAGTAATGTGGTACAGCTCTGTCATACAGTAATGTGGTACAGCTCTGTCATACAGTAATGTGGTACAGCTCTGTCATACAGTAATGTGGTACAGTAATGTGGTTCAGCTCTGTGGTACAGTAATGTGGTACAGCTCTGTGGTACAGTAATGTGGTACAGCTCTGTGATACAGTAATGTGGTTCAGCTCTGTGGTACAGTAATGTGGTACAGCTCTGTGGTACAGTAATGTGGTACAGCTCTGTGGTACAGCTCTGTGGTACAGTAATGTGGTACAGCTCTGTGGTACAGTAATGTGGTACAGCTCTGTGGTACAGCTCTGTGATACAGTAATGTGGTACAGCTCTGTGATACAGTAATGTGGTACAGCTCTGTGGTACAGTAATGTGGTACAGCTCTGTGGTACAGTAATGTGGTACAGCTCTGTGGTACAGTAATGTGGTACAGCTCTGTGGTACAGCTCTGTCATACAGTAATGTGGTCAATATGTGCAGTTAATATGCAGTTGATGTGCCTTCATATTGGTAAGTCAGTGTGTTGTGCCAACAATTCTTCACCTCATGTGGGTATTGAAATGTCTATGTTATTGTAGTATGTTACTTCTGTGTATTGTCTTGACTGGCTAGATGTTGTCTGTAACGTAAGACCCTAGAGGTTTTGGGAATAAGCCATTGTCTGTGTCTGAAATGGCACCCTACTCCCTATATAGTGCACTGATTTTTCCTGGTCAAAAGTAGTGCACTATTCCCTATGGGCCCTGGTCAAAAGTAGTGCACTATTCCCTATGGGTCCTGATCTAAAGTAGTGCACTATTCCCTATGGGTCCTGGTCTAAAGTAGTGCACTACATAGGGAATAGGGTGTCATTTTGGACGCCCACGTTGTTTACCAATGTTTTACATGGCCAAGACATTGGCTGCGTCTGAAAATGGCACTCTACAGATGTCGGATCTTAATTTGACCCATTTTTGTCGCAGGAGTAAAATGATCTTGCAGCAAGAGGATTTGAATGAATATTGAATATTTAGAATCGCCGCCAGGGGACAGCTGGAAGCGGTGTTTGTAGGCTTTTCAATGCAGTAGCGTACCTACATTGTACCTTAAACTGTTAATAAATACAACAGATTCTGATCCAACAGCCCCGGACCCAACTCATTGGAATGCCCACACCCCATGGCCCAACTAGCAATATGTACAATTTATAGTCCAACAGGGGGGGCTGACTCTTAAATAAAGGATGGTGTCTGTGATTGGCTGTGCATACTGTAGTCCTGTAATAGGGAATTATACACCTCCTTCCGACTATGAAGCTGGGAGAGAACAGGGTGATGGTTCATTGATGTGTGCAGGACACTGATTTAATAGATGAATGGGGCTGTCAACTGAGCCAGACATTCACATTCAAATAGTTTACATCTCCCCTCTCTCTGAGTTTTTAACTGATATGTATTTCCATCTCTGTCACATGAAACTGCTGGAATATGTGGTGCGCATTAGACTGGTGTTTTCCCACTACTTGCATATTGGAACGTGTTCATATTACCACGTGTTGATATTACCACGTGTTGATATTACCGCGTGTTGATATTTCCACGTGTTGATATTTCCACGTGTTCATATTACCACGTGTTGATATTACCGCGTGTTCATATTACCGCGTGTTGATATTACCACGTGTTCATATTACCACGTGTTCATATTACCACGTGTTCATATTACCACGTGTTGATATTACCACGTGTTCATATTACCACGTGTTCATATTACCACGTGTTCATATTACCACGTGTTGATATTACCACGTGTTCATAATACCACGTGTTCATATTACCACGTGTTACCATGTGTTCATATTACCACATGTTACCATGTGTTCATATTACCGCGTGTTCATATTACCACGTGTTGATATTACCACGTGTTCATATTACCACGTGTTCATATTACCACGTGTTGATATTACCACGTGTTCATATTACCACGTGTTCATATTACCACGTGTTCATATTACCACGTGTTGATATTACCACGTGTTCATATTACCACGTGTTCATATTACCACGTGTTACCGCGTGTTCATATTACCATGTGTTCATATTACCACGTGTTCATATTACCACGTGTTCATATTACCGCGTGTTCATATTACCACGTGTTCATATTACCGCGTGTTCATATTACCACGTGTTCATATTACCACGTGTTCATATTACCACGTGTTCATATTACCGCGTGTTCATATTACCACGTGTTCATATTACCACGTGTTCATATTACCACGTGTTACCATGTGTTCATATTACCACGTGTTATACCACGTGTTCATATTACCGCGTGTTCATATTACCACGTGTTCATATACCACGTGTTGATATTACCGCGTGTTCATATTACCACGTGTTCATATTACCACGTGTTCATATTACCACGTGTTCATATTACCACGTGTTACCCGCGTGTTCATATTACCACGTGTTACCACGTGTTCATATTACCACGTGTTCATATTACCACGTGTTTCATATTACCACGTGTTACCATGTGTTTCATATTACCGCGTGTTCATATTACCGCGGTGTTCATATTACCACGTGTTCATATTACCACGTGTTCATATTACCGCCTGTTCATATTACCACGTGTTCATATTACCACGTGTTCATATTACCACGTGTTCATATTACCACGTGTTCATATTACCATGTGTTCATATTACCGCGTGTTCATATTACCGCGTGTTGATATTACCATGTGTTTCATATTACCACGTGTTCATATTACCACGTATTACCATGTGTTCATATCACCACGTGTTCATATTACCACGTGTTCATATTACCACGTGTTCATATTACCACGTGTTCATATTACCATGTGTTCATATTACCGCGTGTTCATATTACCACGTGTTCATATTACCATGTGTTGATATACCATGTGTTCATATTACCACGTGTTCATATTACCCGCGTGTTCATATTACCACGTGTTACCACGTGTTCATATTACCACGTGTTCATATTACCACGTGTTCATATTACCGCGTGTTCATATTACCGCGTGTTCATATTACCGCGTGTTCATATTACCACGTGTTCATATTACCACGTGTTGATATTACCACGTGTTGATATTACCACGTGTTGATATTACCGCGTGTTCATATTACCACGTGTTTCATATTACCACGTGTTCATATTACCATGTGTTGATATTACCACGTGTTCATATTACACACGTGTTGATATTACCATGTTGTTCATATTACCACGTGTTCATATTACCACCGCGTTTTCATATTACCACGTGTTACCACGGTGTTCATATTACCACGTGTTACCACGTGTTCATATTAACCGCCGTGTTCATATTACCGCGTGTTCATATTACCACGTGTTACCATGTGTTCATATTACCCGCGTGTTCAGTATTACCGCGTGTTCATATTACCACGTGTTCATATTACCACGTGTTCCTATTACCGCGTGTTCATATTACCACGTTGTTCATATTACCACGTGTTACCATGTGTTCATATTACCGCGTGTTCATATTACCGGCGTGTTCATATTACCACGTGTTTCATATTACCACGTGTTCAATATTACCGCGTGTTCATATTACCACGTGTTCATATTACCAACGTGTTGATATTACCACGTGTTCATAATACCACGTGTTCATATTACCAACGTGTTTACCATGTGTTCATATTACCACATGTTACCATGTGTTCATATTACCGCGTGTTCATATTACCACGTGTTGATATTACCACGTGTTCATATTACCACGTGTTCATAATACCACGTGTTCATCATTACCACGTGTTACCATGTGTTCATATTACCACATGTTACCATGTGTTCATATTACCACGTGTTGATATTACCACGTGTTGATATTACCACGTGTTCATAATACCAACGTGTTCATATTACCACGTGTTACCATGTGTTCATATTACCACATGTTACCATGTGTTCATTACCACGTGTTGATATTACCACGTGTTCATATTACCACGTGTTACCATGTGTTCATATTACCACATGTTACCATGTGTTCATATTACACACGTGTTCATATTACCACGTGTTGATATTACCACGTGTTCATATACCAACGTGTTCATATTACCACGTGTTACCATGTGTTCATATTACCACATGTTACCATGTGTTCATATTACCATGTTCATATTACCACGTGTTCATATTACCACGTGTTCATATTACCACGTGTTCATATTACCACGTGTTCATATTACCACGTGTTCATATTACCGCGTGTTCATATTACCGCGTGTTGATATTACCACGTGTTCATATTACCACGTGTTCATATTACCACGTGTTCATATTACCGCGTGTTCATATTACCGCGCGTGTTCATATTACCACGTGTTCATTTACCACGTGTTCATATTACCACGTGTTCATATTACCACGTTTCATATTACCGCGTGTTCATATTACCACGTGTTACCACGTGTTCATATTACCACGTGTTCATATTACCGCGTGTTCATATTACCGCGTGTTCATATACCGCGTGTTCATATTACCACGTGTTCATATTACCACATGTTCATATTACCACGTGTTCATATTACCACGTGTTACCACGTGTTCATTACCGCGTGTTCATATTACCACGTGTTCATATTACCACGTGTTGATATTACCGCGTGTTCATATTACCACGTGTT